>NC_056751.1:723993886-724198886 GCF_019279795.1 Protopterus annectens | reverse complement strand
TAATGCCTTACTAGATAATGATAATGCCATGTGATGACATAATGCCTTACTAGATAATGATAATGCCATGTGATGACATAATGCCTTACTAGATAATGATAATGCCATGTGATGACATAATGCCTTACTAGATAATGATAATGCCATGTGATGACATAATGCCTTACTAGATAATGATAATGCCATGTGATGACATAATGCCTTACTAGATAATGATAATGCCATGTGATGACATAATGCCTTACTAGATAATGATAATGCCATGTGATGACATAATGCCTTACTAGATAATGATAATGCCATGTGATGACATAATGCCTTACTAGATAATGATAATGCCATGTGATGACATAATGCCTTACTAGATAATGATAATGCCATGTGATGACATAATGCCTTACTAGATAATGATAATGCCATGTGATGACATAATGCCTTACTAGATAATGATAATGCCATGTGATGACATAATGCCTTACTAGATAATGATAATGCCATGTGATGACATAATGCCTTACTAGATAACGATAATGCCATGTGATGACATAATGCCTTACTAGATAATGATAATGCCATGTGATGACATAATGCCTTACTAGATAATGATAATGCCATGTGATGACATAATGCCTTACTAGATAATGATAATGCCATGTGATGACATAATGCCTTACTAGATAATGATAATGCCATGTGATGACATAATGCCTTACTAGATAATGATAATGCCATGTGATGACATAATGCCTTACTAGATAATGATAATGCCATGTGATGACATAATGCCTTACTAGATAATGATAATGCCATGTGATGACATAATGCCTTACTAGATAATGATAATGCCATGTGATGACATAATGCCTTACTAGATAATGATAATGCCATGTGATGACATAATGCCTTACTAGATAATGATAATGCCATGTGATGACATAATGCCTTACTAGATAATGATAACGCCATGTGATGACATAATGCCTTACTAGATAATGATAATGCCATGTGATGACATAATGCCTTACTAGATAATGATAACGCCATGTGATGACATAATGCCTTACTAGATAATGATAACGCCATGTGATGACATAATGTCTTACTAGATAATGATAATGCCATGTGATGACATAATGCCTTACTAGATAATGATAACGCCATGTGATGACATAATGCCTTACTAGAAAATGATAATGCCATGTGATGACATAATGCCTTACTAGATAATGATAATGCCATGTGATGACATAATGCTTTACTAGATAATGATAATGCCATGTGATGACATAATGCCTTACTAGATAATGATAATGCCATGTGATGACATAATGCTTTACTAGATAATGATAATGCCATGTGATGACATAATGCCTTACTGGATAATGATAATGCCATGTGATGACATAATGCCTTACTAGATAAAGATAATGCCATGTGATGACATAATGCCTTACTAGATAATGATAATGCCATGTGATGACATTTGGTTGTTCCATGAGAACCACTAAGGCTTTTCCTGTGGTGTGAGGGCATCAGACAATGTTCTGTATGAGCTAAGGCTTTTCTTGTGATGTGAGGGCATCAGACAATGTTCTGTATGAACTAAGGCTTTTCCTGTGGTGTGAGGGCATCAGACAATGTTCTGTATGAACTAAGGCTTTTCCTGTGGTGTGAGGGCATCAGACAATGTTCTGAATGAACTAAGGCTTTTCCTGTGGTGTGAGGGTATCAGACAATGTTCTGTATGAACTAAGGCTTTTCCTGTGGTGTGAGGGCATCAGACAATGTTCTGTATGAACTAAGGCTTTTCCTGTGGTGTGATGGCATCAGACAATGTTCTATATGAACTAAGGCTTTTCCTGTGGTGTGAGGGCATCAGACAATGTTCTGTATGAACTAAGGCTTTTCCTGTGGTGTGAGGGCATCAGACAATGTTCTGTATGAACTAAGGCTTTTCCTGTGGTGTGAGGGCATCAGACAATGTTCTGTATGAACTAAGGCTTTTCCTGTGGTGTGAGGGCATCAGACAATGTTCTGTATGATCTAAGGCTTTTCCTATGGTGTGAGGGCATCAGTCGATGTTCTGTATGAACTAAGGCTTTTCCTGTTGTGTGAGGGCATCAAACAATGTTTTGTATGCTGTTGCCTTTGTAAGGCATGTGTTGGAATCCATGATCACCCACACATTGTGCATGATTGCCATTCTCCCATCTCAGTGACTACTGTGTTATGCATGATGTGTGTTTGGGAATACCTAGCAGCAGCCAATGTCATGTGAGAAATAAACATACAGCAACAGTCTTTTAAAGACATTATAGGCACACATATCCCATGCAGCAATAGCATGATGTCAGTTTAAAAAACTAAAATATCTCATACTTGTGACATCACTTGCACAGTGGTGTCTTCATTCTTCACAACATCATGTAACTTTTGTTGTCACATAGGTGTTCAAACACCACACTGACTGACTGTAAGCATTGTGTGTTCTAATGTTGTTATGCATGAACGACATCCACAACTGTTATGTTTGCAACACAATAATATGTAATGACTTCACATAGGTGGAGTCTCACAGCTTTATTAATGCAGCTACATTGGCACATGTGATTCATGTACATGTTTGTAGGGTTCTGCTTTACATCTTTGACTTACCATAACATCAGCTTGCTTAACAGCGAGATGACAACATCTAAAGTTCAAGAGAGCAAACTCCGGGAATGGCGAATTTCGCCTCCAGGAAATTCACCACTTGGCCACCACTAACAATAAAAAAAACCCTAAACAAATTAAACCCACCAAAGTGGGGGCTTTACCCCCACACCCCTCCTACTTAATTATTACAACTCTGAGATCACACTACAGTGGAGAAAAGGGCAAAGGTCATCAGTGGTGGCTAAGTGGTTATTTTCCCGCAGGTGAAATTCACCATACCAGGAATTCGCTCTTTTGAACTTTAGCTGTTGTTATCTCACTGTTAAGTGAGTTGATGTTATGGTAAGTCAATGATGTAAAGGGGAACCATTCTGTGAGTGTCATGGTGTGAGTATGCCTGTATCACATGCATTCAGTAATGGCTTGTATAGCATATCCATGTAAAGTGTGGTTCATTTCTGGGACAATGTTGTACATAATGACAGGAACAGCTTCCTTGTTGAAGAATCATTGATACTGCCCTGCTCACAGCTGTGTGAAGAGTAACATAGTTACCAATAAACATTGATAATGCACTGCTCACAGCTGTGTGAACAGTAACATAACTCCCAATAAACATTGATACTGCACTGAAAAATAAAATTTGATATTTGTCCTCAAGAGATAGATTAGAAATATGACACATAGTGATGTGATTCTGATAATTATCTTGTAATTTTGACATATTTTATAAGGATTTCATATAATTTTGAAATTAGATTATCCAGATTTGACATATTATAGATAATTTCATTAAGATAAACTAATAATTTGGGATGTTCTTTAAAAAATGAGTTACTAAGGATTATAGAAAGATCTTGAGAATCTGTTGTCACACTTTTTAATATTAACCAGTCATGATGATTGAAATCAAACTCCTTTATAAGTTGGTATGTTTCTTTGACGTGAAGTTCTTTGAAACATTGCTGCCAACAAACAACATTTTTCAATTCCCAGCAAGTAAAAATATTGCTATGAGCTTTTTCAAAAAAAAAAAAAAAAAATGTAATGCTAAAAGGAATTGAAATTCAAACCTTCGGTCCCCTAATGATTGGCAGTAGATTTTTATGTGCCGAGTTGCCAGCCCTAACACATAACCTTCAACGAAGGTATGCCCATTCACACATGTCTCCACACAGAAAACGCTCTAGCTGAGAATCGAACAGGACAACGTCTTACTGTGAGGTGACAACACTACCGCAGCACCACCACCGCAGTTCAAACCTGATTTTAATATTTTAATATCAACATAAAAAAGAATATTTTTTTAAGTTAGTAAGAACAGAATTTATGTAACTAGAATTTGTAGGTATAGAAATATTATATTGTATAATATAACAAAGAAAATGCCAGAGGATTGATTATTTAAGATTAAGTACCCAGGAATTGGCATTATGTATAATCATCGAATATAAAGATTTCTAATTAGAAATATAATTTGTGTCAATATAATTCAAAAACACTTTGAAAATTGAGGTGTTAATATGGATATCAATATCTGGAAAATTAATTCCTCTTTGATCCCAAGGTCTGGTATGATGAAGAAAAGATACTCTATTTTTGTTGAGAAACCAGAGACATTTTAATAGAAGCTTATTTATGCAATTAATTAAATTCTGCCCAGAAAGATAGATAATCCTTTTACTATATATATAGTATTTTGAACTAAAACAATGAGCAAAAAGATCACACAGAAAGAAACAATTGGTTAAAAACACAAGAAAAATCTAGCAAAGCTAGACTTTCCACTGTGTGATACCTTAAACCTGTTGTATTAGAGGTGACATGGGATATATGCAAATTACCCTTTAAGGATATCAGGTCTTTCAGCTAAATGGCAATTCTGAATGCCCATGACTTTTTCTTTTAAGTCTATTTATGGACAATTTCAGGCCAATAAAGCCAAACTTGACTCTAAGAAGCATATCCCAGACCAGCAAATTCAAGAGCTCACTCAAACAATACCTAACCCACCTCACATTATCCCCCTGAAACTCCCCCCCAAACCTAGTCCTTATCTGGGTCACTACACATCTCCCTCACTTTTCTCTTCTTACTCCCAATACCCATCTCATCTTTCCTCTCTACATCTTACTAATTCCATCCTACTAACCTTCCTCCAGTCACCCACTTCCTGCCATTATACTTCAGGCCTCCTTTCTCCTACCTACCTCCTATAGGTAAGTAGATTTCCTGACTCCCTACAGGTTACCTAAGTATTCATACCAGGACCTCCACTATACTATCATCCAAACATCACACATCATTTCTTAACACCTACACCTTCTAACTCCTCCCCCCCACAGAATCCTACTTATTGGCTAGTCCTACCACCTTATGCTATCCTTCAAGCATGTGACACTCTAAGAACATTATATTATGTCACTTTTTTAAGGATCTGTTACTAACATTATTAGTTATTAACTCTACCTTGCCTCCGTTTGTGTAAATGCATTTGACAATCATTACTCATTGTACTGAATATCTACTAAACTTTGTATCTAATGTACATGGAGCTTTTCTCCCCGGGCCTCCATTGAAAAAGGGCTCTGTCCCAGTTGGACTAAATGTCAAATAAATAAATAATGGTAAAAGTGAATGGGTTAGTATCAAATGGTAAATGATATATAATCATTAATGAACTGTTCCAGAACCAACTTGCATACATTTAATCCCTAATACATATTCCATTGTCACTAATTACTCTATAATATGTAGTAATTATTGTTACTGTCCTTTCTGTCATGTGTCAGTGAGATAATAATTAGGACATTCCCATCTCACTACTACTAGAGTATGACTAACAATGCATGAATAACCAGTTGACAGCTTATCCGTAAAGCACCAATCCAGTTGCTTTTACTGAAACAAGACTCCACAGAGTAAGCATATGTATTTATGCATGAAATACATATATATTTATCTCACTGATCAACATGAGAGAGGGGAATAGTAAAACTAATGTTCCCCATCCTCTAAATTCACATTTAATAGGTTAACAGCAGACTATAATTCAAATAAATAAACCTGAATAATAGGAGAATGTGAGTATGACTTTCAAATTTGATGTCGTAGAAGGGATCTGTGAAGTTGAGAATAAGATGCCAGCATTTGAGAATGATATAATATCATAACACATTAGTATGAATATAAAATCTTCCCTCTTCTCTTTTGTCTAAGAAGAGATCAAACAATCAGTGACTAAAATGGTGTAAGCAGGGATAAAGGTCAATGGACTTTACCTCATGCATTGATAGAAAGAAAATATCCATGTATATTTTCATAAAAAGATTACTTGCTAATAAAATGCGGGAATTATAAATTATGCAATACTGACAGACATTAAGATTATGATTAAGATACCACTTTTCCTAAGATGTTTATAGTAAAGTAGAGTCTATAAAATAACACCTAGACAAGAGTTGTTCAACATTCATGGCAGCTAACTATATAAACACCATACAACCCCTCCGAAATTATGCAAACAACTAATCAATAAAAAACACACACTAAAGCATTGTAAAGAGGCGTAATACAAAATACAAGTTGTCAGAGACTATGCTGAGTATGAACAACAAAAGTACATAAAGTTATGTACTGTCAGCAAAGTAATAGGGACTAGTGTTACCTAAAAGTTACATGGGGAGATCAAGTCTGAAATACTGCATGTAATACTGAATAGTATGCATGTGAATTTTTAAACAAAACATACTGCATACAATATGATATTTGACTTCGGACATTGCATCACAACACTTGGGCAGCTAAATAAAGGGAAATACTGCCAAAAGGAAAACACCATAATGTTACAGTCCAGATAATTACTTGAATCACTGTAGGATTATAAAACAATGAATTGCTACTCAAATAAATTAAATAAATAAATTAATAAATTAATGCATGATCAAAGGTATAGCTTGAATAGGACAAAGGTAGCAACTATAGTAAAAACAAGTTATTAGGAGAGGTAAACAAGACAGCAATATTAACATTCGTCCCCAAACCAGCATTAATGATTTTTAACACAGAAATGAATGTCAACACCATTCATAATAAGCCTTAAGCCCTTCAGTAATATTGTAACAAGCTGCAACCTCTAACTAGTAAGAAACAGAAAAGTTAGATAGCACCAGTCACACAGAATTATCTGTAATCAGTGGTGTGGTCACTAAGCACATTTTGGACCTGTAGAAATGAGTCAAGCTTCACAAAAGTGCATTGCCTTTATAGAGGCTCAACATATTCAGTTAACAAGTACAATGACCCACTGGACGATATCACTAGCAGAATTTAAGGTTTCTTAAGTGATTTGACAGGGCTATACCTCACTGTCACCAGACAGCAGAAATAATGCTTCCAGGTCCTTAAAAAACAATATGGGCCTCGAGTACATGAAATAAGAAGCTTAAGAAACGAAGCTGCCTACAATTCAAGAAATTACTCCATTCAACAAAGGCAGGAGTACAGAACAATGCAGTCTTAAATGCAATGGTAATAATGCAGCACTCTAAAATGATTTAGAATATAAAAACTTAATTAATAATACACATAAGAAAATAATGTATAGGAATAACAACAGCACTTATAAATGATTGAAAAAATATACTTATAGATGTCTATAAAAGGTGCATTTTGGTAATAGTTAACTCAAACAGCATAGCATGCTTCACTAGCCAGATAAATGTCAAACTCAGGAAAAGAGTCACTAGTATCTGTCCAGGTCCTAAAAAAATAATAAGCCCAGTGAAATGATGTATTCCACATATGTATCTTAATGCTGAAATACACTCCTATATGATATAGGACAAACCAGAAACCCAAAACACTTCAAAGCAAACATTTGGGGTGGGCACTACTTCAGAAATCTAGATCATACCTCTGCACTCTCTTTCCTGGCTAAATGCTAAATAATTTAAATCCAGTGAATGCAACAAACTGACATCTATAATCTGTCCCCACTGCATCCTTTCTTCTGTATCAAAATAAAACCAGGGTTCATTCACACACACACACACACACACACGCATATATATATATATATATATATATATATATATATATATATATATATATATACACATGCATATACGTAATTATTAGAATGCTGTCATATCATATGGTACCTAACCACTCAATAGCTGTCAAAAAGTAGTGTTCTAAACAGCAATGACAATGTCTGAGGTAAGTTACAAAAAGTATATATAAAACACTTAATTTCATGCTTTAGCTTAACCTATAATAGTAAACATGTACCTGTTATGCTATGAAAGTGTGTACATGCATTTTATGTATAATATTATGTATGTTGCCCTTACCCATCAAAACTATAAAGTAGAAACAGAGATATTCAAAAAAACACAAACCAAAAGGAAAAATAAGTAAAAAGCAGTAAGTAATGAGAAGGAAAAAATTATATTTTGTACGGCCTAATGCAATTTCATGAAGAACTACTATGTTATGGTCAAATATATATCTGACAAAAATTCCTATCAAATATTTAGCTATATCGTCCAGTAATAATGACAAGTCACTAGCATAAGACATAGATTTATATAATGACCGACCATAGTGCTGACACATATTATATATATATATATATATATATATATATATATATATATATATATATATACCAATAAAACGTGTGCTGGGAGCAGGAAATATTACTGCTGTGCTCTATTTGAAACATGCAAAAATAAATAAATAATAATTTCCCTGATCCACGGTAAATATCTACATAAGGAAATGTTAAATATATTGCTGTTCATTACCTGTCAAAAGAAAAACGCTAAACATGTCAGAAATAAACTTTTAAAGTCATACAGGCATCACTGATATGCAAACTTTAGAAGTCATCAACATCTGAACCTTTTCCTGAATATCTACGTTACGTTTTAACTTTAAAGAAGAGCTCAGTGAACTCTGTTGTAAAACATTGAGAGCTACATAAAAATATAAGTGCTCGTTTCAAGGGGAAAGGAGAAATGAGCAATGGGCTCATCACATTAATGCACTGTAATTGTGTAGGCTTTGCATTAAGCCTACACAATTTTAAATATATCACAGGGAATATTTATCTCAACAGATTATATTACTCACCACTTTAGTTTTTTTTTTTTTTTTTTATAGTATATGTAATACTTAAAATGCATAAAAGTGAAGAGTGACTACAGTGTTCCTCTCAAATGTACAGATCTTTGCAGAATGTCCAGATATTTCCCTTACAGTTTTGGTCTGTTCCTCATAAAATGTGTGGTTTTCTGACAAACCATAGGTGAATCATCGAGGGTTGAAGTCAGAAAATAATGACAGACATTTGAGTTTCAGACTTTATACACTTCACAAAATGTATGCTAATGTAAAACCTGTTATTCTATCACATTTCTAAATTTTTAAGAGCAATATTTAAAAAGTATCCCTATTTGTGGGCCTATGTCCCCCATTATTTATGGCTTTGTCCAGATTTCTTGCTCCATGAGTTTGAGAGGTATGTGTATGGAATATAGTAAACTTAGTTGAACTATTAACCATTGCAAACATTTTCTTAAAAACTGTTAATATGTAATGGATATTTTAGTCAAACTGGTATCTTAAAAGCATTGTGATCTAAGGACTGATTATTTTGTCAAGCTATGTGACTTCTGTTCTTAAAATGGACTCATAGTTTTTCTTATGTGCCCACCCCTTGTGTCAACATGCTGTTTAATATTTCTTTTTTTTACTCAAATGATTTTAATTTTGATGAAATAACACAATAATTTAATGCATTCATAACATTCAATAACTATTTACAGTATTTACATTCAGTCTGACAAAAAGGATTGAGATAAAAACATTTGTAATTAAATAATAAGTTAATATATAAACTATGATAGTTAGGAAGAGTTTGGTTCCATCTGTAGGGTATCAGTTAAATTCACAACTTTCCTCCACAGACTATTAACCAATGGCTTAGAAAAAGTTCTTAACTCTTTAGTTCTTTTCTCCATTAGTATGCATTTCTTCAGTGATGATAGGAATTCCTCCATTGTGGGTGCAACATTTGAGTTCCATCTTCTAGTTATACATTTTCTGGCTGTTGCTAACATTGTCCACAACAAATACAGGTAATCTTTCTTCATATTATTACTATTAACAACATTCAATAAAATTAAAGACTTTGTCAAAACAAATATATCAGTATAGATAGCTTGAAGAAATTTGTTAATCTCATTCCAATATGGTTTAATATTAGTACAATCATAAAAAATATGAGACCAGTCAGCATTAATGGACAGATGACATCTCCAACATAACTTGCTGTTTGAAGGGTTCATTTTTGAGAGTTTCTCGGGTGTCAAAAAGGATCTGTGTAGAAATTTCCAATGAAATTTCCTCCAGAATTCTGAGTAAGAAGTTAGATCAACTGAAAATAAAATGTTTTATCTTCCATTGATAATGATACTTGAGACCCTTTAGTTAGATATTGCCAGCAAGAATGTTTAGGAGCTGTCTTATAGAAAATTAAAGTGTTATATAGATATGATAATTCATTCTTAACATTGATATTATTATATAGAATTCCAAAAATCCAGTTTATAATTTTTGGTACGGTTTTGAAGGATGAGTTATGTATTATTCTACACAGATCCTTGGTGTATGCTGTGACACTCTGAAGAACCAACCAGTCATTAGGGGATAGGCCATAAGATGACAATATACTTTGTGTGTTCAAAGCTTGTTGGTTTTCAATACATTGCAACCAACACAATAGGTTATTATTTTCCCATAAAACAAAATTCTCTATGTTTTATCAGGGAAATCCCTTATAATAGTAAATGGTATTAAAAATCTATGCCACGGTTTTATATCTAAATTTGTGTTAATTAATTTTCTAAACACATCAAAAATATTTTTTATTAGTGTTAGTTTAATTTATTTTGTTGTACTATCCTGTAAATTAAAACTTAAATAGTGCCATATCTTATCTTTGTCAGTTACCAAAGCTGTTTAATACTTCTTCTCTTTAATCATGCATGTATCAAACAGCATTGTTAACTATTAAATGCAAAAAATAATTAAACATCAAAATATTTAAAAAAAGCTAGTCAAATATCTAATACAATTTATTTCACCTTGTGTTTGTTATAAAGTACTGTACCTTTTCATAAATTTAGTATATTAATTCAAGCACAAGTATTTTTTTATTATACATGCTTTAGTTACTTATTTATAATGGTGGGGCAAGTTCCCATTCAAAACATTATTCTGTGCACCGTGCAATTTAAGGAAATAGATGCTATCATTACAGATGAAGAACTATAACTCTTACAAGAACATTTCAATTCTATCACAAGAGCAACAGACTGCAAGGCATTTTCTTGTAGAAACACTAACCTTCAAATGTTCTCCTTCTGTGTGGAGATTTGCCATAAACACTGCTCCCGGTGGTTTCAGATTTTACATCATAACAAAGGTAATATTTTACATGACACAGTAATGGTTATCAATCACAGAAGACTTTAAAGATATTAATTAGTAAAAACATCCCAACAGGACTATTATAATGGCATAGTTTTAAGTGGTATATACATGCTAAACTGAATCAGTTGTGTGTTAGAATATAGAGAGCAGTAATATTAAGCAAGAGGTATAAAATAATTGCCTGTAGAAAAATGTGATGTCTGTTGACAGTCTTTAAGCAATGGTATCCTAAGTTAATTTATATAAATAATATAAGCTTCTTTTGGCCCTTGGTCCTTTTGCGATGCATTCTTTGTGATGTATGTTCAAGTGACTGCTGTGCCAATATACTATAACACGTGAATGACACTAATAGGAAAATTCAACAAGTTTATTACTATTAACTATTATGAAGTCATGTAACAGTAGTAAAAATTACTCAGTAATATACTTAAAGAAATGAGTCCGTATGCGCAATCCAACTTTCTATACAATGCAGAGTTTTTTAAAACTAAAACTGTATACTTAAGCCTGTAATGTGGAATTTAATGTTACAGAGTATGGGACTGAAACTATAAGAAAGAGAAGGTAAATGTTCTGAGAAAAAATTTCCCCATTTCACAGATGATGTGCAAGAACTTGTAAAAAATAGTTGCAGCTGCAGTATACAGAGAGCTGTTTTCTTCCTGTGAAAAGCCTACATGATTATCATGCAATCTGACAAGTGAAGGCGAACGGTCAAAGCAGTATGTTTTATGCAGCTTTAATGTGCAGCTAAAAAGGACTGGGGTGACAACATTCATTGTAAAGTTATCATATATATATTTATAGCTAGAGATTTCCAGTTTGTACACTTCCCTCCTGCAGTGAACCCTCAGCCTCTTCCTCCATTAACGGTCCTTTTTTCAGTAGCATGTATAAAATAAAGACGCAATAAACATTCTCAAAGTTTGCCTGCCATTAGAATCTAATAACTATATTACTCTTATACTGGACAAAGAGATACATGTCACAGTAAATCTGACTACTGTGGGTTTCATGATGCAAAATATTTATATTTATATATATATATATATATATATATATATATATATATATATATATATATATTTTTTTTATTATTATTATTATTATTAGTAGTAGTAGTAGTAGTAGTATTATTATTACTATTATTATTACTGTTATTATTATTATTATTATTATTATTATTATTATTATTATTATTATTATTGTCATTATTATTACTTTGAGACTCATTCTTCTTTTCCTACACCTTGCATACTAAATATACTAAATGATGTTCCAGCAAAATTAAGTATTCCCTTTACTCAAAGACCAAGTGTCCTTGGAGTTACCATATTTAATTTCTGGACACCTGGGGGCACAGCCTCCAGACTAGGTGGTGGAGAAAATATATAACCATCCCTGAAAAACAACCTCTTTACATTTGGCTCATTTGCTGCATGCATCTGTTTTCCACTTATCATTTCACTGCATGACATGCTTTACGTTTCAGACTACCTATTGTGAAGTTATGTGGTAGCATTTTTAATTTTTGCTTTTGAGAAACTAAAATATTATAGCTCAGGTTAAGTATCCAAATTAACAATAATCCATAAATCTTTTAAATCTGTTTACATTCTTTTGGCTTTTAATTGATGAAGAAATGATCATTTATTAGATTACCAAGACAAACAACAAAGTCTGACTGTGTTGTATAGAATACCAACTTCTGTTTCTATGCTCAGATGCCTTTTTTACAGTTTCTGTAAGCACATTACAAGTAATAACTGTCACTATATAAACATGATTCCTGTTTTAACTGCTTCTCAGTCTTCTGATTTCTCAGACTTGTTGCTTTTTGCACTTGGCTGGACAGTAGTCAACAGTATGAATTCAACAAAACACAAATTAAACAGCTATTTGATAAAATAGGTGCCATGAGAAACTACTATAATTGTTTTAAACAATTGAATTACTCTCATGCCTATGCCACGGTAGTGCAGTGGTAGCATTGTTGCCTCACAGCAAGAGGTTCTCCCATTTGATTCTCGGCTGGAGTGCCTTCTGTGTGGAGTCTGCATGTCGTCCCCGTAGTCGAGTGGCGTTCGAAAGACATGCGTGAATGGACATGCCTTTGTTGAAGGTTGGATGTCGGGCTGGCACCTCGGCACCATAAGAATCTACTGCCAATCATTAGCAGACTGGACTTCCACTGTGGTGACCCCTAACCGGGAAAAGCCGAAAGAATTACTCTCAACTGTCCAGATTTTTGACTCATACATTTGGTCTGTTTCTAATAAAATGTGTGGTTTGCTGGCAAATCTCTGCAGATTAAAGTGACTAAATGATGACATACATTTCAGTTTCAGACTTAATGTCCTTCAGAAAATGCAAGATATTCCAAATCCTGTTATTCTAGCAACATTCTAAGTTTATAAGTGCAATATATATAAATATATATAAATATTTAAACTCTTGTCCCTATTTTTGGGACTTTGTCCCCTTATTATTTTAGGCTTTATTCAGATTTGTTTGTAATTCTATATATAACAAACTGCTCTCTTTTTAATGTGCCCTATTTGCGCCGGACATGGCTAACACACTAGTCAGCTGCATCAGTCTTCCATCATACTCACACCTTGCTGGCACTCACAGAGTTGTTAAAGAGTAAGTCAATTCTGATCTATGCTTCTGCGATGCCTCTTGTATTTCTTAGCATTCTGGGAGCTCTATAGATGCCTGGAAGGTATTGAGACGTATGGCATCCTCGAGCTGTTCTGGGAGCTCTATAGATGCCTGGAAGGTATTGAGACGTATGGCATCCTCGAGCTGTTCTGGGAGCTCTATAGATGCCTGGAAGGTATTGAAACTTATGGCATCCTCGAGCTGTTCTGGGAGCTCTATAGATGCCTGGAAGGTATTGAGACTTATGGCATCCTTGAGCTGTTCTGGGGGCTCTATAGATGCCTGGAAGGTATTGAGACGTATGGCATCCTCGAGCTGTTCTGGGAGCTCTATAGATGCCTGGAAGGTATTGAGACGTATGGCATCCTCGAGCTGTTCTGGGAGCTCTATAGATGCCTGGAAGGTATTGAGACTTATGGCATCCTCAAGCTGTTCTGGGGGCTCTATAGATGCCTGGAAGGTATTGAGACTTATGGCATCCTCGAGCTGTTCTGGGAGCTCTGTAGATGCCTGGAAGGTATTGAGACTTGGCATCCTCGGGCTGTCATTTTGTAGGTCATGGAGATACCTTTTCAGTAATACCCCCTAGCCTAGCTAATACTTACAAATGACTGGGCTATGAATGTATTTATTTATTTAGTCATTCATTCATTCATTTATTTATTCATTTATTTATTTCCTCCTGTATTTGACCAAATGAAACCAGAGTATCTTGAAATGAACTAAACTCAAAGGAAAACCTTTTGTGCTTTTTATTTATTGTTTTTATGCAGAAACTAAAGTGTTTTTTGGCCTTTGCCAACAAGAGACCATAGTATGCATTAGAACATTGAACTCTAATTACAAACAGTATGATCTACAGGAACCTGAAATAAGAGTTTAAATTCCAGTGAGACCTCTGCACTTCCAATCTCTGTACTCATCTGAGGAACTTTGAACCTGGTAGGACCTTTGTTAATTTCCCAACTTCAGTGCTCCTCTGGAATTTCAGTCAGCTGTGATAGTCACCCACATCACCCCTACTGTTTGAGTAGACTATAGAGCATATTAATAATAAAAAAATAAATAATTCATAAACCACTGCAGGCACAATGCAAGCTAATGAGTCTGATAATAAACATATAACTGACCACCCCACTGTATTTCACTAGCCTACGTGGCCATTGTTTAGAACAGTGAGTTTATTAAATGTTTTGCAAGCTGTCACTGTCACTTAAGCCCCCTGAGATATACTGGCAGGAATAAACCTCTGATGAGAAATACACATAATTACAGCCATCCACAATTAACTAGCTTCCCTAGTTATGTTGTATGGTAACAGTGGATGGTTCCCGTCCAAAACATTCAGTATTATTGTACAGTTATTTAAGGACATTTTCTGTGTAATCCTCTGTGTGCTTTGCTTCAACATTATTGGCATGATTAATGAAATTCTGACTAACATTACATGAATTAAAATAAAATACAATCAGCTCTGACCTAAACTATTTTATTATATTATGTTGTCTGTAAATTTCATCTCATAGCTTATGCCTGCTGTAAGGTTCACTGATACAGAAAGTATTTGATAGTACTAAAAATCATCCTGGCTGTGTACATATTTATTTGATCAAGTTTAAAAGTGAAGAAGTGTTTTTTTTCCCTTAAATTGAAAAGAGCTGACGGTCAGGGATCAGATGTCCGACTAAAGCACTTCACTTGATGAGCAAAAGGGGCAAAACATGAAGGACAGGTCCCAGATAAGGGGCAAAACATGAAGGACAGGTCCCAGATAAGAGCACCGGACTAAAGGTGTGGACCTTTTTTTTTCTGTTCTTCCTCTTTACCTAAAGAGCTAAGAGGACATCATGAGCCAGCTACAGCACTGCCTGTGTAAATATATATTTATAGACATGCACACATACACACACACACACACACACACACACACACACACACACACACACACACACACACACACACACACACACACACATCTCTCTCTCTCTCTCTCTCTATATATATATATATATATATATATAACATGATGTTGCTCTTTGTGTGGCATCGCGCCATGCATATTAATGAGGTACGGCATGTGTAAGCAAGGTTTTGTGGCTTGCAGCAGTCATGCTGACCATGAAACCTTTTATGTGAATGATGATAGCATTTCAATGTACCTCATTTTGGGTCTTAGTTCATGTTGCATGAAGTCTCACATTACTTTAAGATGTTAGTAAGCAATTAGTATGTTTTGCACATATTGCCCATTTGTCCCGCATTATGAGGGCTACTGTTCCTCTTTTTGGAGATGGAAGGTTGACACAGATAGCACGGCATTTGCTTTTGCCTTTCTTTAATTTTTTTCATTTAATTTCTTTTGGCCACTGTTTGTGCAATGTGCCACTTACTGCAAACACTGGAAGTAGAGAACCCACACACCATGTTTACATGATGGCAAGCATTGTGCAAAATTTTCAAACAGTAAGTGAGTGATAACTGGAAATGGCATCAAAACATCAAGATATAAAACGCAGTTGGTGGGAGAACCTCATTCTACATTGGGCTTGATCTCTAGTAGTCATGTCTGATTTTTGTGGTGAGGAAGTGCACTTCTGAGTGCATAGGTAGGGTGTCCAGGAGTCCAAAGTCTTTGTTGGACTCCTAGTTCAGCATCATGGGCCCCAGTTACTGCAGAAGGACTAGTCAGACTCAGAATACAAATCTGAAGCATGGAATAGTGTTGCCAGGGCTTTGACAAGTGCTACAGGTATCCCCCACACAGGTGAACAATGTCAACACCATTTCAATGTCCTCAGGAGGAGGAAGATAGATACCCTCAACCACTGGACTGGGGAATTTAGGACCGGGGTCACTCCACAGATTTGGTTCATAGGTTCATAGGTTCATACTAGGCTATCTGCCCTAGGGCATTTATAAGCCTAGCCAGTGTGTGTATGGCTTTCGCCACCCATATTAAATTAATTTTGCTATGCCCTTTTTCAAGGTTAGTATACTGTGCCTCTGTCTAACAGTGACACAGAAGTGATACCCGGGGTAAACCTACGATCTCCCATCCACTCATCAAGATTCCTCTTGAAGAGAGTCAATGAGGGACTCTGCCTAACCTGGACTGGGATTTTATTCCAGAGTGAAGGGAGCCTCTGGGTTATGAATCTGTCCCTCCAGCACGTCCTATTTATTTCAGTGCTGAGGTTCAAGTCCCTCGAGCGCGTAGCTAGATGGGATTTGGATTTTCTGAGGTGCAGCATGTCCATTAATTCCGGGTTGGACATGGCTTTATACGTCAGGCACAGATCGCCTCTGAGCAGGCGGTATGCCACTGAGTAGAGCTGGAGTTTCTTTAACTGGGCAGCATACGGCATCTGTTTGAGCCCCTTGATCCTCTTGGTGAGGTACTTTTGGGGTCTTTCCAGTTGCTGCAGGTGTCTGGTAAGGTACATCCCAAAAGGGGCATTGTACTCAATTATGGGCCTGATGAGGGATGAGTAAAGAGGCACGATGACCTCCCCTGATCTAGATGTGAATCCCTTCACAATTTGGTGGGCTATATAAAATGTTTTTCTAACCACTTTGACCACGTGGTTGTCAAATGAGAGATTGCTATCAACTTGGGTCCCCAGGTCCCTAATTTCTTCTTCTGTACTTAATGGATTACCACCTATGTGGTAATTTGTGGGCACTTTGTTTTTGCCAAAGGGGATGACTATAAACTTTTTGGCGTTTAGCTTGAGGCCATGGCTCACCAGTTGTCTGTTTCTATGAGGCCCTTTAGGAGGATGCTTGTGTCGGTTGGAGAGTCTATTATGGCACCCAGTTTGCAGTCATCTGCGAACTTGGTCAGCCACAGTCCTTCCATGTTGGCCTGTACCTCCGAGAAATATATACTGAACAAGAGAGGTCCCAGGACTGAGCCTTGTGGGACGCCACTTGTAACTGGTTTGGAGTCTGACATGGCTCCAGCTATTCTAACCATGTGGGTTCTGTCCTTGAGCCAGTTTGCAACCCATCTAGTGACATAGGGGTTTATATTTAAGCTGGTGAGCTTATCTATAATGCCCGAGTGGGGTATTGTATCAAAGGCTTTTGCGAGGTCCAGGTAGGCTGTGTGGACCACCTTCCCCTTGTCAATGGCCTTGGTGACTGTTTCAAAGAAATCAACCAGGTTCACGAGGCAGGATCTGCCCTTAACAAAGCCGAATTGGGTAGGATCCAGTGTCTGCAGGTCCCCAATATCTTTATTTATAAGGTCCATGATGATCCTTTCCATAGCTTTGCAGACCAAGCTAGTGAGACTTATGGGGCGATAGTTTCCAGGATCCGTTGAGGCACCACCTTTGTGGAGAGGGACAACTGCTGCTGTACGCCACTCTTTGGGTACATATCCTGTAGTAAGGCTGAGATTGAACAGTAGTTTTAGGTTTGGGTTTAGCTCTTCTTGGAGTTCATGTAGGACGCAGCCCGGGAGACCATCTGGTCCCATTGATGCTGTGTTTCTTACTTTGGAGAGGGCAGCTCTTGCCTGAGCATCTGAGATGTCAGGGGGGCAGCACTCTGCTGGGATAGATATTACCCCTTTTGGTGGGGAGGGGGGGGAGTTTGCGCTGAACCTGTCAGCTAGGATGTTGGCAATGTCTGTGGGTTCAGTGTATTTTTTGTCATTTTGGACTAATTCTGAGCATATCTGGGAATTCCCACCCAGGTTCCTAACATAACTAAAGAAAGCCTTGTGATTATCCTTAGTGTCCTGTGCAATTTTTCTCTCGAAGCTGGCCTTAGACGATTTTATGAGTGTCCGCAGTTTTTTGCTAATACTGATCAGAGATGCCTTCCCTTTTTGGGATTTTGCTCTATCATGGAGTAGCTTCCTCCTTGTATTGTATAGTATGTTTATGGCTGGGGTCCACCAGACAGGACATCTGCCTTTGGAGGATTGGGTCTTGGTTTTATTTGGGATTGCATGATCCATGCATTCCTGAAGGTGTTCATAGAATGCGTTTATAAAGGATTTTGCGGTCTGGGCCATATTATCCACAGGCCCGGGGGCTTAGAAGGATTCCATCTTGGTTTTGAGGAGTGTGAAATTTGCTTTAGAGAAGTTTTTCACTGTGGTTTTCTGGGCATGGGGTGGGGTCGGGATGTGAATATCCAGTGAGATTAGTTTATGGTCTGATCTTACCAGTGAGGGATACACTTCTGGTCTGGAGCATAGAGTCCCCATGTTGGCGATGATCAGGTCCAGTATGTTTTCCCCTCAGATGTATAAGTATCAATTACAGTGACTACTTGTAAAGGGTAAAAGATGAATAAAGTCAAGACTGGTATTCATAATGGCATTCTGTTCTGTTTTTTTCCACAGCTGCCATGGAGAGAGCTCTTAATGTGAGGATCCATGCCACGAGATTGCCAGGGATACAAGAAGCATGTGGTATGTATGCATCAGAACAGTACTGTTATTGTAGCATTAAAAGATGAAGACAGCTTATTTGGTATTTAATACAGTTGTATCAAAATGAGCATGCATATTGCAACTGTAAAAGAAATAATGTATGCCTTAGTCTGTAACACAAAGCAACAGTTCCATATTCTCAAATAACAGTGAGCATGCATCTTTCAACTGTAAAAGGAAACTATGCATGCATTAATTTATAGGACAAATTGACAGTACAGTATTAAAGAGTAGTCTGAGGTTGAGGGTTCAAAAATCATACTTCCCAAATATACAATACTGTTAAGTTTTCGTCATTATTGCAATGTAACTTCATACCTCTATACCAGTGGCACTAATGGCTTGCTGTAAACTGCAATCAGTACAATTGGAACATGCATGTGTGCAATATACGCATACATAAAAGGATTGCTTGCTGCAGTCTGTACTTTAGTGTGCATCTGTTATGACCTGTGTAGTCTTAAAAGTAATAAATTTGATAGGGGTGTGTAGTCTTAAAAGTAAAGGTAACAGAATAGAGTCAAATAATTGTATCAGTGTTTTGTATGTCACATATGATGTTACTAATGCTATCCCTCTTTTTTCTCTCACCCCAACCTTCATATTCTCTTTTTTTTGTAATATGTTCTCATTTTTATCCCCCACAGCACAGCAGGGCATGCCTGGACCTCAAGATCCTCCTGTCCCCACTCTACCAGCTACAGCACTGCTGGCCACCACATCTGGGATGCAACCTGGCAACACCTCCTCTGCTGCCCCTGTACTACCTGGGCCAAAGTTCTGCCCCAGAAGATAGGTCAGTCTTTCCCTCTAGGAGCAGTGTTGGAGGTGTTGAATTTATCACCCATGATGAACTGCCAGGGCTGGTGCACACCTACGCTGGATGGAGCACCTGCTCTCCATCCTCATACAACATACCAGGAGGAGACAAAGATGTCAGGCACTGCAGTCAGAGGTGCAGTGAGATGACAATGATGACAGTCTAGTGGGTGAAGACTTGATTCTCACTGTCACCCAGCTTGACGTCCATGGATCCATGATGACTCCACCCTCACACCAACAATGATGTTCACCCACCTCCTGTGTCCTTCACCATCCCTGTATCTTGTCTTGTATATCCTGTCTGTCTGTAGCTGCTTCCTCACCTACCCAACCTACCTGACCCAGCCATACATATGACCCTTCCCCAACATTCCTCTCTCTCTCTCTCTCTCAAAAAAAAATAGACATCTGTCCCACAAAAAAAAAAAATCATTGTTCCATACACAGCTGTCCATTTCACAAACATGTCTTCTTGGCACACTTGATTTGGTCCAATAGGCTATACAACATGATAGCGTTGTGGTCAGCCCTCTCTCCAGGGGTGATAGTCCAAATTCAGCTGATATTCTGCAATATATGATCATTGTTTACTGTTGAAGAAATGGATAGTTATGGTTCTTTTCTACATCACCTCCTGCACGTTCCTGCCCTGCTTTTACTTTGTTTTTCCCCTGCTTACTCCCCATTTCACCACTTTCTTATCTTCCTCATTTTGTTTCATTTAATGAATTATTGTGCGATGGTGTGCAATGCACACCAACGCGCAGCAATGGTACATGGCAGCAATATATCTAAATGTACTTAAAAGTATCAAAGACACTTGTAAAAGGACTACCTACACAGGTATTCAGATCCAGTAACATCTGCCTCCAACAACAATACATTACATGTGCTGCCACAGAGTCAGTTAAGTAGCACATGTATTTTATACAATCAGTAGTAACTGTCACAGTTTAGTAAGGATTTCCCTTTGTACTTCCCTGTGCTTCATCCCCATATCACCTATGTCCTATCTTTCTCATTTTTTACAAAGCATTATTGCAAGAGCCCCATTAATGTTGTATAAAGCATTATTGTGAGATGCCCATTTATTTTTCATAAAGCATTATTGTGCGATGGTGCACATCAGGCACCATCACTAAACTATGGTAATATAAAAGCAATTAACTCTATTGCATACAGATATATTCAGAACCAGTACCATCTGGCCCCAGAAAGGAATACATAACTGCATTAAGTGAGTTAATACCTGAAGCCAGAGAGTCAGTTAAGTAGCAGGTGTCTGCAACAGCAGTTAAGTCTGACATTTGCTATACAGTCTCTAAAATACACCTGCTACTCAACTGAGTCTGTGGCACCAAGTATTAATACATTGATCGATTCCTTTTTTCTTGGTCAGGTTGTACTGGGATCTAATTCAGGTATATGGAATCCCCATTTCTTTTCTTCAAAGCAACATTTGCAATGGTGCGCATCGTGTACCTCCAGGAAGCAACATGGGATGGCAATAATATATGTAAATATAATTAAAAGTATTATAGAGACTTAAAAAGGAACTATCTACACCCATAACTGCACCCAGTAACATCTGAATCCAACAAGAATGCATTCCCATGTGCTGCCACAGAGTTAGTTTATTAGCAGGTATATTTTAGAGACTCAATACAATCTAGTTGACTTTAGAAATGCAGCACAAGTTAGCACACTGCTTAACTATGCACAATCCCACCAGTCGCTGCACTAGCGAAATCTATATATCTGTGTTGTATTACTGTTTTTTTCTGTCCAATTCCTCCTTATGAGATAAAAATATATACAACAACATTAATAAGTAAGGGCCCTATCTCACTACACAAAGTAATATGAAATGTATGATTTACAATGCATATCAGTCTGGTAACGTGCAGAAATGCAACGAATAACCCATACAACTAACAAGTGTTATGTGCAATGCTAAGGAAGTAATCAGTATGGACATTATCCACAGGAACATGGGTGACCTTCTGCACACTTTGAGCTGACCCATGTAAGCAGTGCACAAACTCAAGCCACATTTCTAAAGTGTGAATTTGGTATGGAGTCTCTAAAATACACCTGTTAATTAAATGACTCAGTGGCAGCATGTGTTTATGCACTTGATGTATTAATGCATACATTTTGGGCTAGATGGTACTGGTTTTGAATACAGCTTTAAATAACACTTGCAACTGATTTCTGCCATTGTTGCACATTGGTGCCTAATGCGCACTATCACACAGTAAGTCTTTACAGAAAAGAAATGGGGAAGACAGGAAATTGGTGAAATGGAAAGCAAGCAGGAGAAATAACAAAGTGAAAGGAGGACAGGAATGTGTAGGAGGGTAGTAGAAAAGATCCATAACTATCCATTTCCTCAACAGTAAAAAATGTTCAGATGTGAACACTACTAACTAAATTTACAGTGTCACCTCTAGAGAGAGGGGTGAACACAACACAATCATGTTGTATAGCCAGTCAGACCAAATCAAGTGTGTCAAGATGTGTATGGAATGGAGAGCTATGTGTGAGACTGATATATTTTTTTTGGGGGGGACAGGTTCCTTTTTTTTTTTTTAGAGAGAGAAAGGAATGTTGGAGAAAGGACATAGGTATGTCTGGGAGAGGTAGGTTGAGTAGGTGAGGAAGAAATTGCAGACAGACAAAACATACAAGACAAGAAACAAGGATGATGAAGGAAAAAAGGGGTTGGTGAACACCATGGCTGAGGTCAAGGTGGGGACATTACAAACCCATGAACATCAAGCTAGGTGATGGGGAGAATTGAGTCATCACTCACTGGACAGTCATCACTGTCACCTCACTGCACCGATGGCTGCAGTGTCTGATGTCTGCATCTCCTTCTCATGTTATTAAGTACAATGATGGCGAGCAGCATCTCTATCCAGTGTAGGTGTGCACCCACTGTGTGATGCACAATCCTATGCACCAACTCTGAGAGTTCATGGCAGGTGAAATAAATCACCATCTCTGCCACTGGTCCTGGAGGGAGCCTCTCACTTATCTTGCTGGACAGAACTACCTGAGGGGCTAGGTAGTGCAGAGGCAGTGGAGAGGGTGCTGCCAGGTTGTGTACCACTGGGCCTCAGTGCCGTAGCCAGTGGAGTGGAGGTAGGAGGATCCTGTGGATCAGGCCTACCCCATCATGCTGTGGGGAAAAAAGAGAAGATAAGAGTTGGGGTGAGAGAAAAATATGGGAGAACATTAGCAACTTCATATGTGATGTACAATGCACTGATACAATTATTTGACTCTATTCTGTTACCTTTACATTTAAAACTACAAGCTCCTAACAAATAACTGTTTTACTTTTAAGACTAAGAAGCTCACAACAGATGCACACTATACTGCAGACTGCAGCAATCAATCCTTGATGTGTGCATGTATTGCACCTATGAGCGTTACTGTTATAGACATTACAGTTTACATCAGGCCATCTGTGGCAGTATTGTGTGCAGTGGATATATGCATGCTTACTTTGATTTAGCTTTAGAAGATACCCCAAATAAAATATGTTAAATTGTTCTGCTGCATACATACCACACACTTCTCTCATCCATATCAATCTAGCCTCATGGGTTTTCACATTCAGTTCTTGGTTTGTGGTGGCTGTGGAGGAAAACAGAACAGAACAGAATACCATCATAAATATCAGTTCTGACAATATTCAGCTTTTAACTCTTACAAGTAGTCTCTGTAATTGATACTTACATATCTGTGGGGTATCCCCAGTCCTACAGTCTTCAATCCAATGTTTGAGGGTATCCCTCTTCCTCCTCCAGAGGTCACTGTAGTGATGTCTACATTGCTCACCAGTGCAGTGGATTCTGGTAGCACTGGTTAAAGCCTGGGCAAGATTATTCCATGCCTCTGACTTGTAATCCAAGTCACAATAGTCCTTTTGCAATAGCCTGGACCCATTTTCATTCAATAGGAGTCTAACAAACACTTTGGACTCCTGGACATCCCATCTTTGAGCATGGAATCTCAATCTCTTTCTCTCTCTCTCCATGAATGCCTGTCATGCCTACCACAGAGCAAGACCAATGTAGAATGATATTTTCCCACCAATTGCAGGTATCAAGTTTCCTGGAAGTGTGCATGTTTTTGTTTTGCAACATTTGAAACTGTTGGGCAGTGCTTACGATTGCTCAAACAGAGTGCTTGAGGTTTCCACTGCTGGGCAATGTGTGTAGTATTAATTGAATGCATCCAGTTTCTATTTGTAGAGGTGTGTGGGCTGTGTCAGCTATCTTGGTGATCCATTTATCCAATTTGTGCACTGCCACACTTTGCACAAACCAGATGATCATGGACAAACCTGTTTGCGCTAAGTAGTGCATCATGCAAACAGTGGCCTACAAAATAATAAAAAAGGGAGAAATAGTTGAAATGAGGAAAATAAATCTATGACATACACAATAGAAAATGTTACTATACATGAGATATGTCTACATAGGTCTGGGTTTTAACTGTCACTCTCATGCACCTTCAGAAATCAGGATGGATGCCTTATCCCTCTTTGCAACACAAACAGCTTTGCAGCAAAGAACTGACGTAATTCCTCACACAACCAAGTGCAACTGAATGTACACTGATATCAAGGCATAAACTGTTATTTGTACATTTGTTATATTTAGTATATTTTGATGCAGTGCATTTAGTGATTACACAACCTGTTATGATTATTGTTTGCAAATATGCAGCAGTGTCTTAACTTTGTGTTTCTTGGTCATTCATCAGTTACCTGACCAGTAATCATAGACATGCAATGTGTAAGACAATCTATATCACTGACCTTAAAATGTGTGAGGATAATAACTGGGAATAATATGTTATGCAGTTACCAACAACTGAAGGGCAGGTTGGATGGCACAAAAAATATAGACTGCTCCTTTGGGAGGGAGCAAAGGTGAGTTCTTGTTATGGCACATGCAAGGGTACAATGTTGTTTCAAGGGTGGGAGCAAAGCTAAGTTACTGCTGTGGAACAAACAAGCACAGAGTGTTCCTTTGGGGTGAGCAAAGGTGAGTTGCTGTTATGGCACAAACCAGAATGGACTGTTCTCTTGGGGGGAGAAAAGGTGAGTTACTGCTATGGCACAAACAAGGATATGTTGCTCTTGTTAATGTCTTTGTTTGGGTCCCCTTCACATGATCGACTTTTCAGAAAGTCAATTTCATATGGCCAAGACCATATGATTGACTTTCGAAAAGCCAGCCATGGGGAACCGCTATCTCTGTACAGTGCGGAATGGGACAATTTCCTTCTTCCACACTGTAGCATGATCTTGGAGTTAGTATATTTAAGTTATGTGGGGTGGGGGGATGGAATTCCCCACAGGGGGTGCAGGTGGCTTGCCCCCCTGGTAACACTTGAAAGGTAAGTGTTTGTTGTGTGTTTTGTGTTTATTTTACATGGTCGGCTTTTCGAAAGTCGATCATATGGTCTCAGCCATATGAAAGTCGACTTTCTGAAAAGTCGACCATGTAAAGTAGACCCCCTTGTTTTGCATCCTGCCTGTTGTTTGGTATTGTGAGGGTTATGAAGTCAGAAACCCCAATGTGTCTCATTACTTTCTAAAATCTCTCTTTAATGATTTTTCCATTACAAACGTATATTACTAAACTGAGGGCATGCAGTGATCATCAATACTTTGGAGAGGTATGACTGTATGAATCTTTGATGCATGAGGCCTACTACTTGCTAATGGACACATATAAGTCATAGCTTTGACATGTTAAGGTAATTTCTGTACAAATCTCCCACCTTTGGCTTGCCTACTGTATCAAGTGATGAAATACAAGGATATGCAATGATATTATTAAAGAATACACTCCAGGTTCAGGACTTACCTTGGAAATGCAGCAGTAGCCACAGTATTAGGTCAGGGCTGACTCTGTCTGAAGCAAGCAGTACACAGCCAGTGCATCGGAAGCCAATGGTTGTGTGAGTTGCCTTGCATCAATGTTACTATACAATATGTATGTGAGTAGACAGAAGGTTTTAGGCCCCTAGGTGGTGAGTGAGTGTGATATGCATTGTCTCTTAGCATGCTGAGCACGCCTATGTCTGCCTAAACTCACACCAGCTGTTGTTTTCCCCTCTAACACAAAGGCAAACAGTGGCAACAAATAGGAACTTTAAATGAATGACATTAAGGAAAGAGAAAAAAATGTCATGCTGTCATACAGTCCTAAGATCGGAATATCATAGTGTGACCTGTGATGTACACCATACATTTGGATTTGAAAATCCTGTAAGAGACATGTCATAAAGTAATAATATACATTGCAGTTTCTTACTTCACAACCCTCACAAGAGCATCGACTATAAGGTTGTGACATTTTGATGCTATCAACTGTAGAACTTTCCAAGGCCAATATAAGTTAAATGTACAATGACTGGTTAAACACCACAAATGCAGATATACTAAGCAGTAAGTTAGCTATGTACCCTGAGCATCAGCTAGAAAGCCTTTGTTTCCCTGAATCCAAAATATATAAAACAGAGATAAGGCACAGTTATCGTCACTTGCACAGGTATTGTGTGGTGGTTGTTACACACAGAAGTTGCAAGTAATGATACACATTGCAGTTTCTGACTTCACAACCCTTACAAAAGCAATCACTATAAAGTTGTGACATGTGGATGCTATCAACCCTCTAAATTTCCAAGGCCAATATAAGTCACAGGTACAATTAACATTTCCACAACAGCAATGCAGATTATAGGTTCATAGGTTCATAGGTTGGTACTAGGCTAGTGACCCTAGGGCCTATACAAGCCTAGCCATAACAATCCCCTGGCTATTTCTTCCCACAGTATTTACTTCCCTGGACCCCTGTCTAGCAGGGCAACTGACATGATCCCCAGGGTGAATTTCCTATCTCCCATGCAATCATCAAGGTTCCTTTTGAAGAGAGCCAAAGAGGCACTCTGCTTGACATGTATGTATGTATGCTTGTATGTCTGGGGAGTCTCTGGGTCAGGAACCTATCCTTCCAGCATGTTTTGTTCATTGTGATGACAAGGTTTAGATCCCTGGAGCATGTGTCTCTGAGGGATTGGGATTTCTTTAAGTGTAGCATGTCCAACAGCTCTGGGTTTGATATGGCCTTGTATGTTAAGCAGAGATTGCCTCTGAGTAAACGATATGCCACAGAGTATAGGTGGAGTTTTTTTAGATGGTCAGCACTGGGCATCTGCTTTAGGCCTGTGATTTTTTTAGTGAGGTATTTCTGTGGTCATTCCAGTTGTTGTAGATGTCTTGAGAGGTACATACCAAACGGGGCATCATATTCTATAATGGGTCTAATGATGGATGAGTACAGTGGGACAGTGACCTCCTTTTTTCTGGATGAAAAGCCCTTAGTGATGAGGTGTACCACAAAGAAGGATTTCCTGATTGTTGTGGTGATGTGGTTATTGAAGGTGAGACCACTGTCCACCTGTGTCCCTAAGTCTCTTATCATGCTTTCAGTGTTTAGTGTACTGCCACCTATGTGGTAATTCACAGGTACATGTTTTTTTCCAAAGGGAATAACTATACATTTCTTAGCATTGAGCTTGAGCCCATGGCCCTGGCACCAATCATCTGTTTCTGTAAGTCCCTTTTGTAGAATATCCACATCATTTGAGGATTCAATAATGGCTCCCAGTTTGCAGTCATCTGCAAACTTTGTTAGCCAGAGTCCCTTAGTGTTGGCCTGTACTTCAGAGAAGTAGATGCCAAACAAGAGCGGTCCAAGCACTGAACCCTGAGGTGCTCCACTTGTCACTTGTCTGGAGATGGATTTGGAGTTGGCTACTTTTACTGTGTGGGTTCTGTCAGTAAGCCAGTTGACAACCCATTGAGTGAAGTAGGGATTAATGCCCAGCTTAGTAGGTTTATCTATGATTCCAGAGTGGGGGATGGTGTTGAAGGCCTTGACGAGGTTCCGATAAGCTGTGTGGACCACCTTACCCTTGTCCACAGCTCTGGAGACTGATTTGAAGAAGTCAGTCAGGTTCAGGAGACAAGATCCTCCCTTTGCGAACCCAAGCTGCATAGGGTCCAGTGTTTGAAGGTCGCCAATGTCTTTGTTTATAAGTTCCATGATAATACATTCCATGGCCTTGCAAATCAGGCTTGTCAGACTGATGGGGCAGTAGTTCCTGGGATCCAAGGTGGATCCCCCCTTATGGAGTGGGATAACTGTAGTTGTGAGCCACTCAGTGGGCATGAAGCCTAAGGTGAGGCTATGATTAAACATGACACTTAGGTGAGGTGCCAGTTCATTTTGTAGTTCATATAGTACACAGTCTGGGATGTTGTCTGGTCCCATGGATGCTGTATTCTTAGCTTTGGAGAGTGCATTTTTTACCTGTGTGGCCGTTATTTCTGGAATTTGGCACTCTTTCTGTATTGAGATGAGCCCTTTAGGGGGTGAGAGGGGGGTGAAGTTTGCACTGAATTGATATGCCAGAATACTGGCAATATCCTTGGGATCAATGTAGTTAATGCCATTCTGTTGTAGCTCAGAGCAGATCTGAGCATTACCATTTAGATTCTTGACATAGCTGTAGAATGCCTTGTGGTTGTCTTTGGAATTTATTTTTGTAACTAGCTTTGGAGGATTTTGAGGGATCTCAGCTTCTTACTGAGGCTAGTAAGGGAGTTTTTTGCATCCTGGAATTTTCCTTTTTTCTGCAACAGTTTCTTTCTTTTGTTGTAAAGTTTATTTATGGCAAGGGGCCACCAGATTGGCTTACTTTTTTGGTCTTGGTTCTATTGGTGATGGCACGATTCATGCACAAGTGGATGTGCTCATACAGTGTCTTAGTGTAGGATTTAGCAGTCAAACTTTCAGTTCCCATCTGCATGGGTGTCATGAAGTTTGTCAATTAAGACTTGAGTAGCATAAAGTTGGCCTTGGAGATGTTTTTTATGGATGTTTCCTTACTGGGGGTGGGGTGGGATGTGGATATCAAGAGTGATTAGCTTGCAGTCAGACCTGACCAACGAGGGGGTGAACATAGGTTTGGAGCATCAATTTCCCATGTTGGTAATGATCATGTCTAGGATATTAGAGCCCCTGGTGGGACTAAGGATTAGTTGATCCAGGGCGTTGGAATTTATGAATTCCAAAAACCATTGGGCAAAGGTGTTGGTACACGAGTAGTTTTCCCAGTTAATGGCAGGATAGTTGAAATAACCTACTATTAAGGTGTTTGGTTGTATCTTAATATTTTCCAGTATGTTTAGAATGGTGTAGTGAGAATCTTGGGGCATGGTGGGGGATCTGTAACAAGCTACAATTTGGATTGCAGTCTTACCTAGTGTTAGTTGCACCTGGAGAATTTCAGATGCATTGTGTTGGGAAACTAGCCTGGTGTTGTGAATACCCTTGGTGAATATGGACACTCTGCCACCTTTAGTGTTTTGGTCCTGGTTTGGTGGCCGAAAAGTGTGGTAAGAGTTTTAGCCTGGTATTGCAGGAGTGCTCTCTGGAACCTTGAACCAGGTCTTAGTTACTGCACAGATATCTATGTTCTCCATTTTTAGGAGTGCCCCGAGAGAGTGCATTTTGAGGTTTAGACTTCTAGCATTGAGTAGCATTACCTTCAGATTTTGCATGCTTGTACCTGTTATGGTGGTGGTTTTGTCCTTTGAACTTTGCCTTTGAACTTTGCCTAAAAAGGCACTATAGGGGTGGCAAGAGCCTTAGCCAGTAACCTGAATCCCAGGGGCGACAGGTGCAGACTATCTCTGGCAAAGCATTGTGGTCTGTCGATCATGTCGTCCCAGGCAGACAGATACTGGATCCCTTTGAATGACACCAGAACTTAGCCAATTGTTGAAGTCAATCATTTTGTCCTTATACTGTGGTATCTTTCTGGGCGAAGGCAGGATGCTACTCAGGGCTAGGGTCATACCTGCCTTGGCCACATAATCCGAGAGCTCTTCCATGTCTCTTTTCATGTAGTCCAGGGAGGTACATCTCAAGTCATTCACTCCAGCATGGACAATGACAGAGTCATATTTGTACTTGTTGTAGAGTGACTTGAGTGCATGCATTATGTGGCAGATCCTGGCACCCTACAGGCAGCTGACTGTAATTTTCTCCTTGTTCAGCCTGGTAAGTGGGACATCAGTATGCCTGACTATAGAGTCACCTATGACTAAAGTGTTGGGTACGTTGTCTTGCCATAGGGGCTGTTGTTGGGTGGCACACTGGTGTTGTGAGCTATGTGACACTTTGGTTGTGATTGGTGTCTGTTTGCGTTTCAGCTTTGGAGGTCCTTCTTGCTTGGGCAGGTTAATATTAAGGGCCTCCACATATGTGGGTTTAGTGTTGCTATGTGTGGGTGTTGGTGGTGTGGATTTAGAAGGGCTATGTGTTGCTTGAGGTGTAGTGCAGGTGTTAACCTTCTCCTCTTGACTGTCGAGCACAATCTTGGGAGGAGAGAGCTTTACTTCCAGTTTGGCTATATAAGTGCATCTCTTGCAGGTTGCAGTGTTGGGTGGTAGGAGGAGAGAGTTGTCTTTGTACATGAGGCAATTGCTGCATTGCCCCAGTATGCCCAGATTCACCAGGTGGACAGGAGAAATCACCGGAAGTTGACCATTGGACATGCCTGGTTTGGTGCTTTTTTTTTGTAAAGTACAAGAGCTGTTTTCCCTTACCTTAACAAGGTACTTTGCAATTATAGGCTGTTTAGTGCCTATGATTAATTTCTCCTTATTAACAAGGAGAGTTGAGTGCTTGTAGCAGTTTAAGGCTTCCTAGTGCTTTCCAGCAGGTTTTAAAGAAAGTGTTAGTCACAGGGATGCTTAAAGGTAAGATGACAAAAATGGTTTATCCTAAAAACTGCAGTGTGCACTAGAGGAGTTAGATGTGAAAGTAGGTAACTTAAGTTTTGCCTGTCTAAAAAGTTAAGTTTTAGTGGAGAGTCACTATTTTTAAAACAGCAAGATAGATTGAAAGGGGTGGTCACTTTTGTATTCTGGTACTATGGAATACAGTAGGATGGCCAATACATTTAAATAGTTGAAGGGGTGTGATTTAACAAAATGATAATTTTGTGCTTACTCACACAAGCCAGCAAAAACAGTGAAGAAATGAGATATATGGTCAAATTAACATAAGGGGAACACAACTAGAAAGACAGCAGTGTTTAAGAACACTACAATAACTGGGTGGAAGGGTGGGGAAATAATTTCTGCCTGACTCACAAGAGACAGAGCTGTGGTATCTTTTCAAGTTTTAATATGCAGTTAAAAGCAGAACACAAGTAAAACACAAGGTAAATAAAACAAATCACAGTATTCAACATAGAAAAGGCATTAAAGTAATACAACAAATACAAAGCAAACTAACCTTTCCCTAACAGCAAAGTGTAGCAGAGTCTGGGTAAGCCTTTCTAGTAAAGCTCTGAAATGTTTTATTTTACACCTTAAATAAAAGATTTAGTTCCTAGCTCCACCTCATCAGTTCACAGATGATTAACCTTAACTGACCTGTTCTATTGATCTGTACTAATTTCTGCCTGACTCACAAGAGACAGAGCTGTGGTCTCTTTTCAAGTTTTAATAAGCAGTTAAAAGCAGAATACAAGTAAAACACAAGGTAAATAAACCAAATCACAGTATTTAAAATAGAAAAAGGCAATAAAGAAATGCAACAAATAAAAAGCAAACTATCCTTTCCCTCACAGCAAATTGTAGCAGACTCTGGGTGAGCTTTTCTAGATGTAGTAAAGAGTAAGTTAGCTATGCACCCTGAGCATCAGACACAAATTTTGTATCCCTGAATCAGAAAGGTAGAACACAGGGATATGGTTTAGTTATCATCACTAGCACAGGGTGTTTTTTTTTCGGGAGGGGGGGGCACGAAGCCTCGGCTGACACAAGAGGTCTGTGAGTGCATATCAGTACAAAGGAAAATAAGGCAGACATTTGGAAAAAAAATTGGCAGTGAGACAAAATACATAACTGTTGTGTGTGTGTGTCTCTAGTGGTGCTCCAGGTGAAATTGGTGTGTGTGAGTGTGTGTTTGTGTGCATGAACACAGCCAAGCTAGCTACTAGCTCTACATCATGGTGTGTTGGACAAGCATGAGCCATGCATGGTAGAAGTGGCAGTTCATTGTTGTCATCCCCAACCACAAGAACTGATTCTGCCAGGAGATGCACTGGCATGTTGACATCCAGGACCATGCTCAGATGCAGTGTTGATAAATGAATGTAACTGCTGTCTTCTGGACAAACTCCATTCATGGGAATGCCCAGGGCCATGACCCCATGGCCTGCCACATCTGGGTGTGGACAGCACACTCATTGGCCGAGCAGTGGAAGTACTGCCAGTATGGGAGCATGATCGGACATGGCCATGTTGACTATCAGCAGATGTTGTGGCTGATCTACTTCCATGAAGATGATACTCCACTCTCAGCAGATGTTCCTTCTCAGACCTGCTTGTTCCATGACAGATACCCCTTAGAACATCACAGACATCCCTTGCTCCAACATTTCATTCATCCAATCCAGTGTGTTGGCATTACTGTTGAGGTAGTCATGCATGTCAGCCTGAGCCGCATCCACAACCCAAAGCATTTGTCTGGAGTACCTATGGGAATGTCTCTTTGCCTGCAAGATGGCCCTAAACATATGTAAAGTGGCAGAGTAAGTGACACCTGCACCAGGTGGAGGAGGGACAGCAGGTCCCCTCCGAGCACCCCTATCAGTCCTCCTGTGTGGCACCTCACCAAAATTTTGGCTATAGCCAGATGTAACAGGCATGGAAGCCACAGTAGCCACTCTTCCCTGATCAATTTCTTCTCAGTCTACCTGTCCAATATTTGTGGGCTCAATGGACTGGGTTGGCATAGGCCCATTGGGTATGTGCAACATAAATGCAGGGGATGGCAGTATGTCAGCTTCTGTGTCAGATTCAACCTCTGCACCCCCTGACTGTGCCTAAGCTTGTCCACCACCACCATCAGAATCTGCTGAGATACTGACTTCAGGTGGCACAGGGCCGCAGTTCCACTTTCAGACTCACCTGTGATAAAAAATAAGTAACACAGGAATACATTAATACTAGCACTACCATAGTGCAATATATGCTAATAAAGTAACACTGCTGCCGTTATTACAGACAGTCCAGCAATACACACAACATGCTGAGATGAATATCAATTACAGACAGTCCAGCAATACACACAACATGCCCGAGATGAATATCAATTACAGACAGTCCAGCAATACACACAACATGCCGAGATGAATATCAATTACAGACAGTCCAGCAATACACACAACATGCCGAGATGAATATCAATTACAGACAGTCCAGCAATACACACAACATGCCTGAGATGAATATCACACACTACAATATTTGTTGAAACTGATCAGCAGTACTGACATCAAATTAATTGTCTTACCAACTGCAGAAGACAAGCATTCCTGGAGGCCTGATGGTCCTGAAAGAAGTTAAGCTAGAGGTAAGGGCAACAACATCACAATCAACAGTAAGACAGAGATTAATGAATTTGCCCCTTTATAGCTACAGTAAACAATTGTTTAAATGAGAATGTGTGTGACAACTAAGCTTATACCTGTAGCAATCTTCAATCCCTCACCAATCAAATAAATGAATGTGACACAGGTTTAACTTATTCATTTAAATTCTTTAATTTACAACAGTGTTCAACTGTTCAGAAAGCAAGGCCTACCTGGAAGCTCCGTCTGGGATGTGGTTGGTATCTCTGAAATGCTGGATCCCACATCCAGCACATGTGGTACAGCAGTGTCCTGGGAGCTGTCTGTGTCCCTTAGGTCTGCTAGGAACTGCTCATTGGGGTCAGTGGTGGTTCCCCTAGGAGGACCTCCACCTGTCACCAAGAGGTCATGCCCTACTGCAGCTCCTTCCTGTCTTGCAGATGTAATCATATCAGTGGCTCTGTGGCACACCTGTTCATAGGTTTGTCCATGGCCATCCTCAAAGTTGAGAGCTGCAACAATTTGCTGCCATAAGAAGGGCCATCTCTTGCCAAAGACACTGTGTTGGCATAAAGCATCAATGATAACCTGGTTTTCCACATGTGTAAATGGTCTTTGGTGTGGATTGAGGCATCTCCCTGCCGTTAAGAGGAGAAAGCTATTACATGATAGAACAAAATCCATAAAAGGGAAGTCACCCCTAATCATTATTAGTAAAAAAATACGAGCACTCATAAAATCAACTAAGGCCAATTTTGAGAGAAAAATTGCCATGGATTCAAAGGACAATCATAAGGCCTTTTTCAGCTATGTTAGGAACCTGGGTGGAAACTCCCAGATATGCTCAGAATTAGTCCAAAATGATACAAAAATCACTGAACCCACAGACATTGCCAACATACTGGCAGACAGGTTCAGTGCAAACTTCACCCCTCTCCCCCTAAAGGAGAGATAACTATCCCAGCGGAGTGTAGCCTCCCAGACATCTCAAATGCGCAAGTGAAAGCTGCTCTCTCTAAAGCTAAAACACAGCATCAATGGGACGGATGGTGTCCCCGGCTGTGTGCTACACGAACTAAATGAGGAATTAAACCCGCATAAGGCAGCTGTTTAATCTCAGCCTTACCACAGGATACGTGCCCAAGGAGTGGCGTACGGCAAATGTGGTCCCACTCCACAAAGGCAGTGCTTCTACGGACCCTGGTAATTACCGCCCCATAAGCTTAACAAGTCTAGTCTGCAAAGCTATGGAGAGGATCATAATGGAGCTCATAAACAAAGATATAGGGGACTTGCAGACATTGGACCCGACCCAGTTTGGCTTCGCTAAGGGAAGAACATGCCTTTTGAACTTGGTGGACTTCTTGAAACAGTCACCAAGGCCATTGATGAGGGAAAGGCAGTCCATACAGCCTACCTTGACCTTGCAAAGGCTTTTGACACAATACCCCACTCGGGTATTGTAGAAAAACTTACCAGCTTAAATGTAAACCCATATGTCACAAGATGGGTTGCAAACTGGCTTAAGGACAGAACCCTCAGGGTTAGAGTTGCTGGCGCTATGTCAGACTCCAAGCCGGTCACACGTGGTGTCCCACAGGGCTCGGTCCTTGGCCCCCTATTGTTTGGCATCTACTTCTCAGAAGTACAGGCCAACATGGGAGGACTTTGGCTGACAAAGTTTGCAGATGACTGCAAACTGGGCGCCATAGTGGAAAGTGCATCGGACACGGATATCCTTCAGAAAGGACTCACGGAAACAGATAGCTGGTGCAGGAGCCATGGCCTGAAGTTAAAAGCCAAAACATGTATAGTCATACCCTTCGGGAAAAACAAGGTAACCCCAAGCTACCATATAGGTGGCAATCCACTAAGCACAGAAGAGGTTATCAGGGACCTGAGATGAATATCACACTACAATATTTGTTGAAACTGATCAGCAGTACTGACATCAAATTAATTGTCTTACCAACTGCAGAAGACAAGCATTCCTGGAGGCCTGATGGTCCTGAAAGAAGTTAAGCTAGAGGTAAGGGCAACAACATCACAATCAACAGTAAGACAGAGATTAATGAATTTGCCCCTTTATAGCTACAGTAAACAATTGTTTAAATGAGAATGTGTGTGACAACTAAGCTTATACCTGTAGCAATCTTCAATCCCTCACCAATCAAATAAATGCATGTGACACAGGTTTAACTTATTCATTTAAATTCTTTAATTTACAACAGTGTTCAACTGTTCAGATAACAAGGCCTACCTGGAAGCTCCGCCTGGGATGTGGTTGGTATCTCTGAAATGCTGGATCCCACATCCAGCACATGTGGTACAGCAGTGTCCTGGGAGCTGTCTGTGTCCCTTAGGTCTGCTAGGAACTGCTGATTGGGGTCAGTGGTGGTTCCCTAGGAGGACCTCCACCTGTCACCAAGAGGTCACGCCCTACTGCAGCTCCTTGCTGTCTTGCAGATGTGATCATATCATTGGCTCCGTGGCACACCTGTTCATAGGTTTGTCCATGGCCATCCTCAAAGTTGAAAGCTGCAACAATTTGCTGCCATAAGAAGGGCCATCTCTTGCCAAAGACACTGTGTTGGCATAAAGCATCAATGATAACCTGGTTTTCCACATGTGTAAATGGTCTTTGGTGTGGATTGAGGCATCTCTCTGCCATTACTGTAGGTGTTCTAAAAGAAAACAGACATATTATAATTATAAGTATCACATAACTTTCTTTGTCTTTGTCTTTTCAGCTTTTCCCGGTAAGGGGTTGCCACAGTGGAACTACTGTCAGCTAATAATTGGCAGCAGATTTTTTTTATGGTGCCGAGTTGCCAGCCCAATGCCCAATCTTCAGCGAAGGCACTCCCATTCACGCATGTCTTTCGGAGGCCACTTGACTGCGGGGAGGACATGCAGACTCCACACAGAAGGCACTCCAGCCGTGAATCAAACAGGAGAACCTCTTGCTGTGAGGCAACAATGCTACCGCTGTACCACCACGCTTCCATAAGTAAAAATAAATATTTACAGATGCAACAGAAAAAGTAGCCAGTCACTATCACCACTGGAGAAACATCAAACAGTCTACAGATGTGCTATGCTAACAACAGGCAGGATGCAAAAGAAGGAGAGTAAGAGCAACATATTCTTGCTGGTGCCATGAGTAACTCATCTTTGCCCCCACCACCACAAAAGAACAGGCAAATGACCCTTTTGACTAACAAAACATCTCTGAAATGCTAAAAGTGCTGTCAAAGGACTCAGCCCTGAAACATTTGTACATATTTCTCACACAGTATTCCTTTCCATGTATTTACATTGTAAACGCCTGTGCTTCACATTATTGTTAACTACATTCCAGCATATGCAGTATGTAGGTGACAAAATGGAAATGTACCTTCTGAGATGCAGTACTCCTGTGTATAGATATCCTGTAGTAAAAGCTTGCAATCATTGCTCTAAACATGTACAACTCTCCTCAACGTCAGTTTTCCTAGCTCCAGGGTGGCCTTTTTATGGTATAGATTAATAATGGATTGCAGCTGTGGGTGATTACTGTTTGGCAGCAGGAATTTACAACAGCACTACAGGCTCCCTTACTTCCATTGGGTGTATCAGCTTAGATCTAGAAAGTGTCTCTGGAGAGCCCACAGGCCTCTCTCATAAACATAACACAGACACTACAAAAAATTGCCATAATGTTTGTGGATACATTAAAAGGCATGTGGCTGTAACCTGTCTGGTATAGGATGAGGTCACATCTGCCTGGCTTCCAACCCACTGTCTGACCATGCCCTGGTGAGATTACTGCATATGCATAACTATCATATAGCTGATGACATTAGCAGAGTATGCTGAGGCCAGACTAAGTTTCCTACATGCTGGTGGAAAATGCTCTCTGTAATGTCAGGCAACAGCTCTCTCTCTCACACACACACACACACACACACACACACACACACACACACACACACACACACACACACACACACACACACACACACTTGACATCTGTGAGAATCATACCCTATCTAACTACACAGACTACAGAACATGACACAAGCACCACAGCACAAATCAGATTTTTACAGGAATGCAGGTGAACTTATACTAGATGACATCAGCATATCATGTGGGAGGCAAAAGTTTGGGAGGCCTGTATGAAATGGTTGCATAAGCATGTGTAATTATCAAGAAAATGGCCCTTGGAGAAGTAACTGTAGGTGCCATGTCTACTCTGCTGACTTGAGATACACCCACAAAAACACACAGTCAACTGCAGTGAGAACTGAACCCCTACCAATCTAAGTGTACAGACTAGAGAACACAGTACTTAATGCAAGTGGCATGACACAAGTCTGATTTATACAAGAGTGCAAGTGCACTTATAGTAGGTGACATCAGTAGACCATGTGGTGCACAACAGCTGCCTAGGCACATAGCTTCATAGCATTTTATGAGGCTAGTAGCCTTATAACAGAAATAGCACTAGGCTTTTTAAAAGCATTGCTGTGTAGCAACACAATTACCCTTACTGAGCATAGCTGGATGCTTGAGTTTAGCAGAGTGAGGTTGTCAACACCACCAACTACTCCTGTCCATGATAGCAAACACAATATTATATATTACACTGTGTAATGTGGTTGATATATGTGTGGAAAAAGGACTGAGACTTCAGTGTTGTAGTGCTTGGTGGTGTGGAGAGGGGCAACACATGAATGTATTGCAAACATGTGTGTATTGACAAGACCCTTGATTTGTAATGTTTCCACATGTAGTTTTATGTCAGATAAAGGAAATGGAGAATAAACACACTAATGAAGTGTATAAATATATATATATATATATATATATATATATATATATATATATATATATATATATATGTATATATATATATATATATAGATACACACACACACACACACACACACACACACACACACACACACACACACACACACACACACACACATAAAGAGCGAATGCTGGAAACCATGAATGGCCACTTCCGCAATTTTTTTCCCTGTGAAAAAATTTACTTGGCCGTTTTTTGGGAATTGCCCTTTTCTCCAAATTAGAGTGATCTCAGAGTTGATATATTTAGTTAAGGGAGTTTGGAGGCACAGCCCCCCACATTGGGGGTGTGGGGATGAAGCCCCCCACTTGATTACAGTTTTAAAGTTTGTTTTTGTGTATAAGGTCAAGTGAAATTTTTCTCTAGGAACAAATTCTCAGAAGTGGCCATTCACGGTTTACAGCTTTTGCTGTTTACATGTCGCTGTTTAAGTGTTCAAAGAAAAGACTCTGAGCATATAATACAGACCCCATTAATTCAATATATCTGGTTTATATCTGTGGCTATCTGCTTCCTAGGTGGTCTGGTTTTTACTGTTTCCACAATGTGGTGCTTCACACAAAGCAAATCAGCACATCCAAACCTGTAATGTATTTGTTGTCTGGTAAATGTAATAGGAATGTGGAATTGAAGAAAAAAAGGAGAAATATTTGAAATGAGGAAAACCAATGTATGACATAAACAGTAGAACATGATAATGTTGTACACATGAGATATTTCTGTAGCTCAGGATTTGAACTCACACAATTGCATCTTCAGAAAACAGGATGGAGTCCTTATTCTTTGGCACAGAAACAGATTTGCAGCAAAGAACTGAAGTAATTCTTCACACAACCAACTGCATCAGAATATACACTGCTATCAAACCATCAGCTGTAATTGATACATTTAATTCTCTTTATTATATATGGATGTAGTGCACTTAGTGATCTCACAGCCTGTTATGATTATGCTTGCAGATATGCAGCTCTGTCTTGCATGTTTGTGTTTCTTGGTATTTTATCAGTTATCTGACCAATAGTGTGAGACATACAGCATGTAAACCATTCCATATCATTGGCCTTAAAATGTGTAAGAATATTAACTAGGAGTTATATGATATGCAGTTGCCAGCAACTGAAGGCCAGGTTGGATGGCATAAACAGGCATATACTGTTCTTTTGGGGAGAGCATAGTTGAATTGCTGTTATGGCATGAACAACAGTACTCTGCTCTTTTGGGGGGGCACAAAGCTCAGTTACTATTATGGCACAAAAAGGGTGCACTGTTCTTTCTTGGTGGGGGACAAAGCTCAGTTACTGTTATGTCACATACAAGTACAGCCTGTTCTTTTGTAGGGGAGCAAATATGTTACTGCTATGGCACAAACAAGAATATGATGCTCTTGTTACTGTCCTTGTTCTGCATCCTGCCTATTGTTTGATCTTGGGAAGGGTTGTGAAGTTAGAAACTGCAATGTGTATCATTACTTTCTAACTTCTCTCTTTAACTATTTACCAGTGCAAATGTATGGTGCTAAATTGAGGCCATGCAATGGCCATCAATATTCTTGAGAGATATTAGTGTGTGAATCTTTGATACCTCAGGCTTACTATTTACTAATGGACACCTATAAGTCAAATAAGTCTCTGCTGTCACGTGTTAAAGTACTTTTTGTATAAATCCACCATTATTTACTTGATCACTGTACCAAGTTACAAAATACAAGGATATGCCATAATATTATTCAAAAATACAGTCTAGGTTCAGGACTTACCTTGCAAATGCAGCAGTCAACACAATTTTAGTTTAGGACTGACTGGCTGATGCAAGCAGTACACAGCCAATAGATGGAGAGGTAAAGGTTATGTCTGTTGCCTGGCATCAGTTTTACTAGATGTATGTGAGCAGAAGAAAGGTATTAGGCATGTAGATGGTCAGTGAATGTGCTATGTTGTCTCTTAGCCAAAGGAAGGGCATACTGATCATGCCTACAACTTCCTCCAGGCACAGCAGTTGGTTGTTCTCCTCCAAGTCCTGCTCTCACTGTGGCTGTGGTGACCTAGGCGTTGGTGGAGGAATGTGTGTCTCTTCCCCTTGCTGATCCTGCTGCAGATGTTTCCACAGGATCAGATTGTATAGCATAGTAGATACTGTAAAGACTTGTGTACATGTGCATGGATTGTACTTGAAGGCTTCACTAGATGTAGCTAGGCACCAGAACCGTGACTTCAGCAGCACAAATATATGCTCTGTGATGTTTCTGGTTTGAACATATGGCTTATTATAGCATTCTTCCATGGCTGTCTGTGCACTTCTGATGGATGTCATCAGCCATAGTTCCAGTGCATAGCCAGCATCCCCAGTAAATGGCCCTGTGGGATGTCCTCCTAGCAAACATCTGGTACCGCTGTGATGAGTGCCAGATATGGGATTCATGATAACTGCCAGAGTTGCCAGTGCACACATTCAAGATAATTCCCTGGGCATCACACACAACTTGGCAGTTGATGGAGCGGTATCCTTTGTGGTTAATGTAGATTCTACCCTGCTCACTAGCTCATGTACATGACTGCAATCTATGGCACCCAGTACTTCAGGGTAGTGCACTACACAGTAGAACTGTTGCATATTGCTGGCCCTCTTTTCAGAACAACAGGGAGAACATATGTGCACACTGGCATCATAGCATCCAGGAATTTGTGGAGGATCCTGGATGCTGATGCCTTTGGCACACCCATCATCTCCCCAGCTGGTCTTTGAAAAGTACTCCTGAATTGCCTCTGGCTCTAAGTTGAGGGTGGCAGGCTCTAGGTTGGGGTGGAAGAGCTCTCAGAGTTCTTGTAATGTGTCCATGTCCACCTTCCAGTGCTCTACAATCTCCAGCTCATGTAGCACCTGAAAGTTACCCTGGGGCTGAACACTCTTCTCCTTCTTGGCCTAGGCCTATTGCACCAACACCAGCAACACTGGCTTCAGCCTCTAGCACATATATATGAAGCAAAGCTGCAGCAGCCTCTAGCTTTGTGTCTAGTTAAAATGTCCTTGTCTCTACTCCAATGGCATTGACGTATTCAGTCTCTACTCCAATAGCATTGAAGTATTCAGGAAAAAGCAGAATGGAGGCTACATGGATGTTTTATAGGTTGTTGAATAGCTCCACCATGTTGGATCGGTTCATTAAAATGCAATTCACCTGCTTATGTTGCAATTAACATCTATTAAACACAGCTACTGCTTGCTCATTAGTGTGCTATCTGCACCTCCGCACACCTTCACACATATTCAGGCAAATAAGGTAAGTACAGGGAAATTGGTATTATTTTCCTCCATTCCTGTGAGATTACGCAAACAGCAAAGGAAAGGTTGCACACCCTGTACAAGAACCCAGGACCATCTATGTTCTAGCCCTATACATACATACTGCCGAAGGAATTGTTACATGACAAGCAGAGTGAAATCTGCCATTTATTTCTCCATCTTTTGTGATTGTGCTTAAACCCACACCATGCAAGCAAAGACAAAAATAAAAAAAATTACTTAAAGCAGACGGAGACGATACATTTTAACATAAAATTCATTGGATGAAGCAGAACTTGTGCACTGTGCACTGCTTACATGCACTTTCACCCTTTACAGACATACATGTACTCCTCTGTAAATGTAACCTGAGACAACCCCCTGATGCCATCATTTACTGTTAACATTGAAAACAAACATGGTATAAGTGCCTACATGGAGTGAACTCCCTACGGAGTTACTATTTTTGCAATTCAGCAATTCTATTGAGTTTTGACCTCATTTGCATCTTCACCATGCTGACAGCCCTGAATCTACATGGTTGGTAACCATATAAGCAGGGAAACTGAAGGGCAGCCCAATGTTGTGAACACGAGGGAAGGTATTACTTTGCTAGATATCTGCCCAGAGGAATACAGTTTTGGATAACATTTGACTGTATTCCATCAGCTACATACCGCATATGTTTACATGACAGTATAAACACTCTATTTTATTGGGTTTACACTTTTAGCTGTCTACATTACTTACAAGTATATTCTTCATTTGGGTGTAATGGAGCAAAGCTACATGTTTGTTATGGCAGTTGAAGGATTGTTGCTGCTGTTACTCTACTTTTGTAGCACCACCCTGTCTAATGATGTCATAATGTGTCTGCTGTCACATGTTAAGGTCAGTTCTGCACAAATCTAAGACCTTTTACTTGCTGCTGTTTCTGTGTAGACTCTTTTCTGTGGCCAGTATACGGAAAGTTTTCAAATATACTGGCAACATGAACACAGAGTCTACACGGCTGGTTTATAGCTTGTTGAATTGCTCTACAGTGTTGGTTTGCTTCAATTTGCATACAATTCAGCTACTTATACTGTATTTACCATTCCACAGAAGTTACCATGTTTCTATGTGAGTGTGCACTGCTACACAGAGTTTACTGAATCTAAAAATATTTGCTGCTGTCTGCGCATCACACAGCAACGTGCACATGGTAAAAAAATGGCCATGTAAGTTGTACTGAATCCCCTTCGAATGCCAGTTTACACTTGGTACTAGCATTTTCTACAAATGTCAAAGTTAAGAGACACTGTACATGTCACAAAAAAAATAATAATTTTGTTCTAGTTGAAGGAAATTTTTATGTACCAACAAAGTGGATTCAGGATGCAAACAAATAGACTGAAAGAAGAGGTCAACATATACTAATGGTCAAACAATTATTATTTTTATCCTGATGATTTGTTATTTTTTCAAACATGTAAAACAGTCATCTCCATTCATAATTCCCTACTACACAATATTACTGGAATTTGGAAGTGGTCGGGTTTGGATGACCACATTGTCTGGCAAAATCAACTGCACTAGTTCTTCAGAACAATTACTTGTCATTGACTCACTTTTATCTTCTTTTAAGTACTTCTGGCTTTGGTTTGACCCCTTTTCACTTAAATCTACATATTAAAAAATCTATCAGTCCAGTCAAAGCTGAAAATGAGATGCAGGGTTACCAGTCGCTCAACATGCTATTAGCAAGCATACAATACAAAATACTGGTTTTGAGTTTCACTTTGAGATTTTTTACCCTTGGCTTTTTTTTTTTTTTTGTTAATTTTATTGAGACTTATTGAATTTATTTAATCTTAGCAATTCATTAGTTTCTGTGACTTATAAAACATGATTTATGATGAGAACTTCCTTTTGACTTGATATCCATTATTCTGTGGGAGACTGTTCTCTGATATTTATTTGGCTTTTCAGAATGTGGGCAGTTTTAGGAGGTGTAGGGGCACTGCCAAATGTTGCTGGCTCTAGGAGTCTCAAAATTAAGGGAGAGCTGTTTGTTAGGTTTACCAGATACTGTCCTGAGGAATACTGCCCTGAGGTGAATTCCCTAATGACTGGGATATTTCCTGCCTTAAGGAGATATCTGGGCAAACTCCACTAGGAGGATAACAGGCATGCACATAAGTTATGTGTATTTGCTGGAGCTGTGTTTGCTACTGAATGCATAAATCACAACTCCTAGTGTTTCTGCTGTTTTATCGGGGTGCAGTCTGATTAAATTCTATGCATGGCAGTGACCGCGCAGGTGGGTCTGGCACAATGATTAAGGTCATCACCTCCAAGACACAAGGTACAGCAATTGATTTTGACCATAGCTTAGTACCTAGGCATAAAATAGCCATTTAGGGAAGTTAGCCTAGTATAAACCTATGAAGAGGTGGAAGTAATGGATACTGATCTGCAGGATAACAGTTGGGAACTTCATTCCATCGACCTTGTACTGCGCACTATATTTTAATGTAAAAATAATTCACAAAAAGTATGTTTATGATAATTAATTCACAACAAAACTAACATAATTTTAGAATTGTTGCATATGGTTATCCTCACATTTATTATAGATAATTGCCTTAATGATAGTTTTGACCTTCATCTAGGAACTATTGTACCACCTGGTGTTTCAGTCATTTAGCACCCTAGTTGCGGTAGGATTTGAGATGTGTAACTTACTAGTATAGGTTAACTTTTGACATGACCCAGCTCATTGCTAGGAAGCCAACACATTTAAAAATGTTGTTGAGATGGGAATAGTCTGGAATTTCTTCCCATTTACAGTCCACCTGAAATGGCAAGGTGGTGATAAAGGATTATATTGCCTTTGTCAGGAGTTAACTGTTGCCAGAAACTGTTCAGTTATAGGAGTCATAGGAATTACAAAGCAGGTAAATTATGATACCATTTGCACCCCCATGTAACGACTGATTCTAGAAGGGCAAAGTAAGTCAGGATGGAAATGAAATTCCAAATGCCCATCCAGTCATCAAGGTTAGTCTTGAAAGATTCAAGAGTGTCTATTTAATGTATACAGGCAGCTTATTCCAAAGAGGTGATAATTGGGTGATATTCATATCTCTCCAGCATGTTTTGTGTATATGTTGATGGAGATCTGAATCTTTAATTCAAGTATTAGTAGTGCTTCTTATCCTGTGAAGATGTTAATAATTAATGAGGGCTGGATCCTTAGTGAAATGAAAGGCAACACATAGATCTTCATGTAAGAGACTATATACAACTGAGTACAGAGATAGGGGGTTCAAGTCTGCCCAATTAGCTAAACATTTTTAGACCTGTAATCTTCTCCATTAGGAAACTTTAGGGCCTTTCTAGCAATATGCCTAGGCAGGTTTGTACCGAACAGGCACTGAACACTATAATTTGTCCAATTAGAGCAGAGCACAGTGGGACAATAACTTCTTTTGATGGGGATTAGATGCTTTCATATGTCAGTTTGCTAAACTGAAGGATTTTGTGACTACTAATGCTATGTGGTGGTCAAATGAGGAACAGAGGTCTAAAGTCAGGTACCAAGATCTGTGATTACTGTAACAGGGTATAGCTTTTGTACAAGTTGGAGATGAGAGTTTTTAGCCAAATACAACAATTACACACATTTTTACATTTAATTTTAGCCTAGATTAGTAAACAATTATTTAGGAAGGATTAGTTTGTGCTGTAATGACATAGTATGAAGTGATGATCAGACAATTCCATGCAACTAACATTCAACAGAAAACGTCATTAGTCACCAATCTGTATTTACTGTATGGAGGTTTCAATGCTGGGTGATTCAGCAACTGAGCTGATGATAAATCAGTGATTTTGGTAATAGAATTCCTTATTATTGTGGAAGAAATATGGTTTCTCCATGCTAAAGTTTTCCTCATGGCTAAAGGTTTTCATCTAGCTAGAGAAGTTGTTTGTAATCAATGTTGCAGTATTGATTCTTGGCTCTTACTGCCATGCAGAAGCCCACAATTGGCCCAATTTCTAGAGTGACATCATCCCCAGCCAACAGATGTCCAAGATCTGATGTCTGGACATCAGGGTAAAAGATGAGCATCTATAAGCACCATCTCTAGTTTTCTAGCTGTGCAGTCTGATGAGCTACTCCATTTTATATAACACTCATAGTCCATCAGTCAGCTCATTTTTCCAGAGTTCCTGTAACCTGCTTTTGGATACGTATCCTGCTGTGGGATTCTTCTTCTAAATGATATTTAAATAGGTCAGTAACTGTTTAAAGTGTGGGAAGCAAATCCTGCATAAAGATTTTCATTCCTTTTGTTTTTTCACTATGATGTTTCTAGTTGTCAGGATTATGCTAGGCTTCACTCCAAAACCCTTAAGACCAGGGCCAAAGTCTTTCAGCCCACATGGAATCATTGGACCCAGCACCACTTGCTTCTTTGTATGCCTTGGCGTCAGACAGTTCCTTGCCAAAGAAATGGAAAGAAAGTAAATTATGAGTCAGGTTGGGCAACGACTCAGGTGAGGTGAATTTGCAGCCCCCCTGGTCTGAAAACCACTAGGCCTGATCCTTATTGTGTGACCCCTCAGGAGGCTACCATAGTGGGAGGCCACACTATTATTTCTACTTCCACACCAACATTGGTTGAGGCTGAAGCCACTTTGCAGACTTTGGTGTCTGACACTCGAGTGTTGGTAACTGTGAGAGAGGGCTTTACTTCTTTGTCAGTCTCAACTGCCCATCCAAGTACTGAAGTCTTTGCTATAAAACCTTGAATGCCTAAACCAAAAACACTGGTTAGCATGTCCCAGCCTAGCCCCCAGTCTTCAGCTACATCAGCCCAGGTTAAGGCATGGGATCTGCTTCAGCTGGCCCAGGAGTTCATGATTCCCATGAAGTTCAGGGAGCCCAGCCAGCAATAGGTGTCCATTTTAGAAGCTTCTCCTGGTAAAAGATGGAGGGATGTTGCTCTTCAGGATGACTCAGATTTCTCCTCAAACTTTCCCTGACACAGACTCAGATGACACCCTCTTCTGTTTCCCCACCTAAGGATTTATTCTTTGTGGATACCTTGAACAAGATGAAGGAGGAATTTAATTGGGTGAGCAAAGGATTTTCTCAGATCCAAACCCATTGCAGAGAACTTCTAATCCTGCCATTTCCTGGACCTTTAACTAGGCCCGTGGTATCATGTACTTCCAGATAATGTCTTTGAGGACATCTCTCTGCAACCTGACTCAATTCTGCCTGCCTCTAAAAGCCAAATTTTTTTATAGAGTGCTTGACACCCACAAGTATCTTTAAAAGAATCCACAGACAGATCCCTCAGTAGTGCCTTCTAAATCTGCCAAGGGTGCCCCTAAAGGTACAGCCAGACACCGTTTACATAATTGCAGAGAAAGCAGACTGTTAAATAGATTTGGTAGAAATACCTGCACATCTACCACTCTGGTTATGAGGGCTTTTACATGCAAATGTCACATGTTAAAGTACTTGGAGTCCTTAAAACAGCAAATCATTGCTAAGGCAGATGGCATTGCAGACTAGAGATACAGGGAACAGCTAGATCAGCACTCCAGGTGTCCAGACATTCACTGAAATGTGGATATGATGCATTGGATGCATCATAAATGGCAGTAGCTACAGGTTCCATTACTCATAGACATGCTTGGCTGAGGACTCTAAGACCAATGAAGGTGGAAGTCTTGGATGCCCCAATGGATAAGGAGTTCCTCTTTGGTCCCCCAGTGGAAAAAGTCTTTGATAAACTTGACAAAAAAAAAGAAATAAATTAAAAGTGCAAAAGAATTTTATTTGTCTCCCTCAGGTCTAGATCAGCTAATCGAATCTCACATCATCAAACCACTGTTCATCAGACACCTGTTAATTGAACTCTCCAGTAAGTGAACAGAATTTTAATTTAAAATTTTCCTAGGGCAAACCAATAGTAGGCCACCCTGGCAACAGCAGAAAAAAATCAGAAAACTTGAAACCTACCCAGGTGGGGGCATTGTCCCCCACACACCCCTAACTAAATATACCAACTCTGAGATTGCACAACAGTGGGGAAAAGGGCAAATTCCATATGGTTACCAACAGTTGGTTGCCCTAGGAAAAACTTCAATTAAAATTCTGTTCGCTTATTTGAGAGTTTGATTAAAAGCGTCTATATTACATAATCAAACTTTTAAAAGTTCGAACATCATAAGGTCAACACCATATGACTGAACTTTTAAAAGTTCAAAAATGTAAAAATGTAATACAAAAATAAACCAAAGAAAAAAAACCTACCTGAACAGTTTAAGCAGGGGGTCAAGCCCTCCTGCACCCCCCGCTCTTTAAATATGCCAACTCCGAGATCACACTACAGTGCAGAAAAGGGAAATGTTACCATTCCACACTGTACAGAGATCTCCATTGAAACATTCATACTTTTAAAAGTTTGGTCATATGGTGTAGACCATATGACGTTTGAACTTTTAAGAGTTCGACAACGTGATATAGAACCGATTAAAAGGTGTTCGACGAACAGGGGTTCAATGATGTGAGATATGATTAAGTGATATATACCCATCTCCCTCACCTAGATAACACAAGAATTACACCTTTAAATCATGTCCATTGCCTTCAAGGAAATAAAAGGAGAGGCCTCCCCGAGACAAGAGACCAAGATAGATTAGAAAGTAGAAACTGAACACCACTCTAGACTTGGGGTATCCAAAGACATTATTTACCCCCCAAACAGTGGCTGTAACTATATGCAGAATGTCTCCCATCCCCAAACCCACTCCATTCCCCCAGCAGTGAGACTTTCTTTATTCCTACGACAGTGGAAACTTATCATCGTTCACCAGTGGGTCTTAAATACCATAGGAAAAAGGTCATTTCATTCAGTTCAGGAGCCCCCCCCCACTTTCTGGGGATACAAAACCCCCAAAAGACCGAGAGACACTTCTTCCCCCATCTTACTAGAACTACTGAAACAAGGGTCCACTCAACTAGTCCCTGCAAGAGATTAGAGTACAGTGTTTTACTCACAGATACTTCTGGTCCCAAGAAAGGAAGTCACCCGGAGACCAATATTAGATTTCTCAAAGTTAAACAAGTTTCTGTACATTGCAAAATTCACATATTAACTCTACAAAGCTTTTACGCATGATCTTTCATGGAGCCTTTATGGTCACCCTAGCATCCATGTTCCTGTAGCTAAAGAGCAGAGGAACTATCTGTGGTCTATGGCAGCAGGATTACACTACCACTTCTGTGCTTTATGATTTGGCTTATCCACTGCTCCAAACATTTCACCAAATGCCTAGCTCTAGGTATTACATTTACCCTTGCCTGGACAACTGCCTCATCCAGGGCAAATTTATCATGGAAGTTCAGACAGACCTTCAAGTCATCATAGACTATTTCCAGAAGGCATGCCTCACTTTCAACTTCTGCAAGTCCCAGCTTCAGCCACAGACAAGAATTCTCTTTCTGTATGCACTGATTAAATGCAACAAAAGGCTTCCCTACCCCAAGACAAGGTTTCTTTCCTGGCAAGCTATCTACACAGCCTTGTTTTAAGGCAGAGAATCTCTGCAAGGGAATACCCAATGGTCTTAGGATGGGTCCCCTTCACATGGTCCACATTTCAGAATGTCAAAGACCATATGGCCAAACCATATGATCGACATTCAAAATGTCGACCATGCAGAACCGGCATCTCCGTACAATGTGGAATGGAAAGATTTCCATCTTCCGCACTGTAGTGCGATCTCGGAGTTGGTATATTTAAATTCCAGGGTTTGTGGGGGGCATAGCCCCCCATGGAGGGTACAGGGGGCATAGCTTGCAGCATGAAGGTAAGATTTTGTTGTGCGTTTTATTTTTCAATGGTCGACATTTTGAATGTCGGTCATATGGTCTCAGCCATATGGTCTTCAACATTCTGAAATGTCGACTATATAAAGTAGATCTCTTAGGATACATGACATCCTGTATTTTAGTGGTTCCTCTTTCGAAGTTATACATGTGAAAATGCCAATGGTTTCAAAAAAAACCTTGAGAACAACAAGAAGACCCCTAGAAACCCTGGTGCCTCTTCTCCCCTGCCTGAAGAAGGAACTACTTTGGTGGAAAACCACCATCCTACACAACCCAGGATAAACTTCTGTCTACTAGAGACAGACAAAATCATTACTTAAGACAGTTCAGAAATAGCCTCTGGAGTACACTTAGGACAGTTGAAGGTATAGGGTAGCTGGACTCCAGAACAAAAGGAAAGTGCACAGAAACCAGAAAGTAATACTGGCAGTGTTTCTAGTTATAGAAGCCTTTCAAAGCAACCAAAAACACTGCAGATTTTAAGAAACAATAACACAGTTATGTGGTACATAAACAAATGGGGGAACTCAACTATATCCCATCTGGAGTCTGGTAATAAAGATCTGGCTCTTGATACAATAATTACAGCTGATAATAATAGCATCCTACACCCTGAGCCAGAACAACACCATATCAGACTCTCTGAGCAGGGACCTTCTGGACCCCAATGGATGGATTCCCTGGACCTCACTCATCAGTGGGGATACCCCTGTACAGATTTGTTTTCCTCAAATCAAAACAGACAACTACAAAGGTTCAGCTCCAGAACTGAACAGACATGGACATGGAGGGTAGACACCTCTGTCAAATGAACAGACCTCTTCCTGTATGCCTAGTGTAATTCAGTTACTTCTTCCATACTTATTCCAGTGGAGACTTGGTCCTTCATACTTAATCTAGTGGAGTCTTGGTCCTCCATGCTTATTCTAGTGGAGTCTTGGTCTTCCATACTTATTCTAGTAGAGTATTCATCCTCCATACTTATTCTAGTGGAGTCTTGGTCCTCCATATTTATTCTAGTGGAGTCTTCGTCCTCCTTACTTATTCTAGTGAAATCTTGGTCCTCCATACTTATTTTAGTAGAGTCTTGGTCCTTCATACTTATTCTAGTGGAGTCCTGGTTCTCCATGCTTATTCTAGTAGACTCTTGGCCCTCCATACTTATTCAAGTAGAGTCTTTGTCCTCCATACTTATTCTAGTGGAGTCTTGGTCCTCCATACTTATTCTAGTGGAGTCTTGGTCCACCATATTTATTCCAGTGGAGTCTTGGTCCACCATGCTTATTCTAGTGGAGTCTTGGTCTTCCATTCTTATTCTAGTAGAGTCTTGGTCCTCCATACTTATTCTAGTGGAGTCTTGATCCTCAATATTTATTCTAGTGGAGTCTGGTCCTCCATACTTATTCTAGTGAAGTCTTGGTCCTCCATATTTATTCTAGTGGAGTCTTGGTCCTCCATACTTATTCTAGTAGAGTCCTAGTTCTCCATGCTTATTCTAGTAGAGTCTTGGTCCTCCATATGTATTCAAGTAGAGTCTTGGTCCCCATACTTATTCTAGTGGAGTCCTGGTCCTCCATATTTATTCTAATGGAGTCTTGGTCTTCCATACTTATTCTAGTAGAGTCTTGGTCCTCCATACTTATTCTAGTAGAGTCTTGGTCCTCAATATTTATTCTAGTGGAGTCTTGGTCCTCCATACTTATTCTAGTGAAGTCTTGGTCCTCCATACTTATTCTAGTGGAGTCTTGGTCCTCCATACTTATTCTAGTAGAGTCCTGTTTCTCCATGCTTATTCTAGTAGAGTCTTGGTCCTTCATATGTATTCAAGTAGAGTCTTGGTCCCCATACTTATTCTAGTGGAGTCCTGATCCTCCATATTTATTCTAGTGGAGTCTTGGTCCTCTATACTTATTCTAGTGAAGTCTTGGTCCTCCATATTTATTCTAGTGGACTATTGGTCCTCAATATTTATTCTAGTGGAGTCTTGGTCCTCTATAGTTATTCTAGTGAAGTATTGGTCCTCTATATTTATTCTAGTGAAGTTTTGGTCCTCCATACTTATTCTAGTGGAGTCTTGGTCCTCAATATATTTTCTAGTAGACTCTTGGTCCTCTATACTTATTCTAGTGAAATCTTGGTCCTCCATACTTATTTTAGTAGACTCTTGGTCCTCCATACTTATTCTAGTGGAGTCCTGGTTCTCCATGCTTATTCTAGTGGACTCTTGGCCCTCCATACTTATTCAAGTAGAGGCTTTGTCCTCCATACTTGTTCTAATGGAGTCTTGGTCCTCCATACTTATTCTAGTGGAGTCTTGGTCCTCCATATTTATTCCAGTGGAGTCTTGGTTCTCCATGCTTATTCTAGTGGAGTCTTGGTCTTCCATACTTATTCTAGTAGAGTCTTGGTCCTCCTTACTTATTATGGTGGAGTCTTGGTCCTCAATATTTATTCTAGTGGAGTCTTGGTCCTCCATATTTATTCTAGTGAAGTCTTGGTCCTCCATACTTATTCTAGTGGAGTCCTGGTTCTCCATGCTTATTCTAGTGGAGTCTTGGTCCTCCATACATATTCAAGTAGAGTTTTGGTCCTCCATACTTATTCTAGTGGAGTCTTGGTCCTCCATATCTATTCTAGTGGAGTCTTGGTCCTCCATACTTATTCTAGTGAAGTCTTGGTCCTCCATATTTATTCTAGTGGAGTATTGGTCCTCGATATTTATTCAAGTGGAGTCTTGGTCCTCTATAGTTATTCTAGTGACGTCTTGGTCCTCCATACTTATTCTAGTAGAGTCTTGGTCCTCCATACTTATTCTATTGGAATCCTGGTTCTCCATGCTTATTCTAGTGGAGTCTTGGTCCTCCATACGTATTCAAGTAGAGTCTTGGTCCTCCATACTTATTCTAGTGGAGTCTTGGTCCTCCATATTTATTCTAGTGGAGCCCTGGTCCTCCATACTTATTCTAGTGAAGTCTTGGTCCTCCATATTTTTTCTAGTGGAGTCTTGGTCCTCCATACTTATTCTAGTAGAGTCTTGGCTGGCTAGAGTGATGCTTAAAGTATGGAGGTTTAAGGGATGAGGTAAATATAGTCCAAGAAGTGGCTATAATGACTGAGGACTGATGCAGTCTGTGGATGAAAGTGACTGACTTTACTTGTTAGTTCATGACAGGTACTGGTCACTGACCTCTTTAAAGAGAGACCCACATCATTCCATGTACTCCCATCCAGTTACTTCCTGCAGCCCACTACTTGCATTGAAGTTACCAGACAACAATGCAATCGGGAAACAAATGAAAATGCCAAAAAAAGAAAGAAAGACCACAATAATCCTGGCATGTATACAGAACTCCTGGGACAACTGTATGTTGACCATGATTTGATGCACAAATTAAGGAGAGGTGAGGTTAAACCAAAGGCTGAACTGCTAATAATGGTAGCTCCAGATGATGGACAACATACATGTTGGTTTAAAAAGTATGTAGAAAACATTGGAGAATGTGACAGATGCAGGTTCTGTACTACAGAGCTGAAAGCAGTTACACATGCATTTGTTGGCTGCAATGTGCCCATAGCTAAGGGTTTATATACTGAATGGTGCTACAATGTAGCTGAGAAGCACTGGAAATGTGAACCATAAAACATTACTGAAAATTATGAAATTCTGATCACACAGGATCATCCAATACCAGAAAGAAGGAAGAAAAACAGATATAACAGTCTACGACAAAAAAATACAAAAGCAGCATTAATCACTGAAATAGCTACTGACAATGATTGTAGTGTACTATATACTAAGAGTCAGAAAGTAATAAAATAAGGTTTGCAAGAGCAATGTGAGATAAAGACACACAGGGCAGGATTCACGAAGCCTCCATGTAAGAGATACATGGCTTACATGGAGGCTGCAGTTAAACGGTGTGACGTCAGCATGTCATGCATATGCATGAGGGCATGCTGAATCACACCTAAGGCTAACACGGTCCATGTAAGACAGTAGGGGGCATGTCCGTAGGCTGAGCCCTGCAAGCGGACACACCCCCAGAAGAGTAAAAGTGCCCAAAGTAAACACCCATGACAGAGGCCATGGAAATGTGAATAAACACAACACAACACATGCCCCCACAGACTATGAACATAAAATATATAAATTAACATGTTATATATTTTTTTTAATTCGTAAAGGTGTTTGCCCGTGAGTGTGCTCGTTTGCGCGGGCGTGCCCGTAGCTTAGCCACAGTTAGCAGTCAGTGGAAAAGCATATAAGAACTAAATATGCGAAATAAGCCAAGAAGCAATAACGTAGTGGTAGAGACGTCGGCTGGAGAGCAGGCATCCATGGTTTGAGCCCCCACAACATCAATTTTTATTTTTAGTAAAATAAGCACGAAACAAGTCCCTGACAAATATGTACACATATAAAATCATATTTTATGTAAAATGTAATGAAATAGTCCATTTATTTTGAAGAAATGTGAGATAACAAAACAATAAAAAATGTGAGATGTGCCTATAGCTGAGCTACAGTTTAACAAGGTGAGTGCATCTGCCCGTAGGTGAGCAGTGGTTTAACAGGTGTAAAATGAGTGCCCGTAGGTGAGCAGTGGTTTAACAGGTGTAAAATGAGTGCCCGTAGGTGAGCAGTGGTTTAACACACTGAAACTGTGTGCCCCTAGCTTAGCTGAGCATAATATGCGTGCTAACAGCCAAATGAAGCATAAACCAGTGGACCCGTTTGCGCGGAGCTGTGCACTGCACCAACAAGCTAACCGACAGGCAACGTTGAGCAAGCTATATCAAAACTGCCTTTACACAGACACACCCCCTAGCCTGTCTAGACAGTCATAAAAAATAAAAAGCAGTGGCCAGGTTCGAACCCAGTATACTATGCACCATAGTCAAGGTACTGAACCACTAAGTCATGACAGCAGTACCTAGAAATTCAGTAATAGCAAATATATAGGAATGAATACAAAGTGGAGCATGACAAAGTAGGTTTTGTGAAGTTGATACAATTCCAAAATGGCCAATCACAGATATGTGTGGGAAAAACGGCATATATAAGCCCCATAGGTGGGAATACACAGCATAAACGATTGTAGAACTAACTTGCAGCCAGAATGTCAGGAGTAGGTGAGGGTAGTTGCTTTCGAGCACAGAGGTGGGGCGTTGAGGAGTCCAGATACATGGTCTGGCTCATAGTCCACAATCATGAGGCCCAACTCATGCATGGCCAGGTCCTGTGGGGAGCATATAGGGCTGAGGCGTGGGACCGGTTGGCTCATGATCTCACCAGTGCCACAAGGATTCCAAGGACTGGTGAGCAGGTCCGTCACCACCATGCGGACCTGAAGAGATGCAAGCAGGACCAATTGAACCTTTGGATCCAGGAGGCCCGGCAAATGCCCAACGCCCCACTACTGAGTAAGTTACATTTAATTATGTATGTAAGAAATTAAACTAGCTGATATTATGGAGATGTGTATTCCAATATTACTTCATTTATATTACAGCTGCAGGTGACTGTTCTGCAAACCGCAGAGCCTATGGTGATAGGCTGGTGCAGTTGCGCAACCAGGCAGGTCAGTAATCCTCTACCAGTAACTGTAAAGAAATATAAAAGTATGACAGTTAGCAAAATAGTGCAGTGTAGTCACTAAGTAATAAAATGTGCAAGTAACAGTGTAAGAGTGTTTGCAAGTATTGCTTGATTACAAAAGTGTGTTGCAGTCTGTAATCCAAACAGAAAAATGAAAATGTCTGAAATAAAGTCTGAAATAATGATGCCCCACCTGTAATATAATAGTACACAACCTGCAGCAGGCTGAAAAGTACAGCTGCAGAAGATGAGCAAATCACATGTGTGAAATATACCCCTGTTGAAATTCCGAAACATGACAGAAGTGAGACTGCTGGAAAGTATTGTAATAACTACAGGTAAAACATGTCAATAAAGCCTAGAAGTAAGTACCATCCTGAATAGTAAAATGAAAACAAGTTAAGAGAGAGTTTGAGAAAGAGTTATGAGCCCACCAATAAAGTAGTAATAACCCCTGAATAAAGTATACTGCAGTCAGTACAGAATGAAATGAATGTGACAAGCAGAAACAAATAGCAAAATGTGTTCAAAGTGTTGCTGCAGCTGGAATGTGTATCCCAAAATCTGGATATGTTGCTCTCAGTCTGCAATATGCAGATAGTATGATTGTCTGAAATACCAAACATCCACAGTTGTCTATAGCTATATAAAGCAAATGTAGCAGGGTGATGTAGCTGAACAAAGCCAGATATGAATGTGTATGAAGAACAATAAAATGTATATTGATGTAGCAGTAACAGTCCTATCACCAAATTGAAGTAGTTATCATATAGGAAACTGTAGTTAGAACAGTAGTGTGTATATATCTGCAGCTATTAGAAATGTACAGCATATGTATTGGTATTCAAAGGTGTTAATATTATTTTCTTCACCCCACCCTATAACCACATTTAACCCATTCCACATGAAAATGGTATGTGCAATCACAATTAACACCCCTGGACATTTGTCCTGTTGGGTCATAAATATTTGCATGTCCATGGATGCACCTGCCCTGTTCATACATCCAAACCTGATGGCCTGTTGCCATCAATCAACCCTGCATGTTGTTGGACTGTGTATTGCTGTTCAAATTATGCATGTGTTATGCTCGCTGTTCAATGGTGTGAATATCTGGGTGTTTGGTTAATGGGAATACTAATGCATGCTGTTACAACTAATTGCGAATGGTATTGTATGTTACTAACCCAAACTGTCATGACATAATGCAAAACATAGGATGGCAGGGAAGGCGGGTTCCAGCGGACCCACCTCTCCCACCTCAGCTGGCGAGTGCACCTGTCATTAGTGCCCAGTCTGGACCCTCCACCGGTGGCCCTGTGCCACCTGCCGGTGGAAGCACTGCAGGGGATGGGGCCTGTCCCCCCTCTGCAAGTGTGGCTGGAGGAGAACCACCACTCACCCTCCGTAGCGTCCGGACTGTGGTGCGTAGGGAGATCCGGGACTCTGTTCTTGGGCCCCTACACCAGCTTGAGGCACAGGTGGCACAACTTACGGGCATGCCTGTTGCCTGGCCTACACAGCCCCCAGCACAGCCCCATCCTGGGCAGTGAAGGAACAGTGGCAACTGCCCATGGGTGGGGATATCAGTTCCACTGTTGCCATCTGTGGGCTCATCGTCTCTGGATATCCAAACATCCATCCCCGTCAATTGTGTAACCCCCCACACGTGTCATACACCGCCCCTGTATGCGTCTTGTTTGTCTTGTCTGTTGACCTACCCAACCTACCTCCCCAGCTATACTGACGTCCTTCACCTGACATACCACTCTCACCTGAAAAAAAAAAAAAAAAAAGGGCACTCTGTACCCACAAAAAAATTACGCCCCATACATAGCTGCCCATTCTGCACACATGTCTGCTGGACATGGAAACTATCAATTACAGTTGGCTGTACAACAAGAATTATTGTTGTCCTGACACCTCTCTCAGGGGTGGAAGGTTTCAAATGACACACCAAATTACATACATATGCACAGCTGTTGCTGATGAAGAAATGGGCAGCTATGGGCCTTACCTACATCCCTCCTGCAAAACCCAAGCTTGTTTCCCTACTGTCTTACCCTCTTTGTGACCCCTTTTTCACCACTTTCCTGTCTCCCCATTTTCATTTCTTTCAAAGAAAATAGCTGGTGTGCCAGAGTAAGCACTTTTAAGCGGTTGTAAGCGGGTGTGCGTGGAGCTGAATGCCAGTGCGCATGCAGGAGCTCCACGCAAACCAGCGCTAACCCAGTTACAACTGTTTAAAAGTGCCTTAGTCACTCTGATTGACAGGTCCTGTAGTCAGTTCAAAAGCAAAATAAAATCTCACTATCAGTCCCAAACCCAGGACCTTCGAAACAGTAGTCTGCATGACCTACCACTAAGCCATGACTCTTATACAAGAACATTGTGCTAAAATAAATATATCATGTAATAGTAGGAATGAATGTAAAGGGAATATAGGATGTGTGGTACACAAAGCATGTCATTCATACTTACTGTCAGAACTAGTGGATTTCCAAAATAGTAGTGCGTGAACAGAAACAGCCATGCTAGTTGGTAGCTAGTAGGTAATAATGTCAGTTAATGTACATATATAAATGTATGTATATTTACATATATATATATATATATATATATATATATATATATATAGTTGTAGGTGTCAGTCTGCATACACACTTACTACAGGAAACAGGAGAGAGGAATGGAGAAATGTGAATGTACAACATAGCCTGAATCATGAGAGAGATACTATCCTTTACACTCACAGAACAGTATCCACAGCATACCAGTATGGTCCCTGCCCTTACAATCTGAAAGGGCAACGCCTATCTCACATACCCCTTTTATAGCACTGACCTGAAATCACAGTGAGAACTGCAATCAGTACACAACTGGCTGCATGCAATTAGCAAATGCTGGCTTACAATTGGTGCAGAGGCCATCACATGGACTTATGCAGATACCTACAAAAGCATCCTGTACTCACACTCCACACATGCAATACGTTCATTGCACTGTCTGGAGGCAGACAGAGAGAGAGAGAGAGAGAGAGAAAAAACCAACACAAACAACAACACACGGTACACACACTGAGTTGAAGTGGTCAGCAGTGACAGTACCAAGCAGTTCCAGCAGCAGCAGGAAGCAGTAGTAGTGGTAACGCAACCAGCTATGACAAACACAGGTAATGTAAAGTAACAGGTTAATAGTCTGCATACTGTGAACCCTCCATATGTGTCATAGGTCTGTATCTATAGGTATGTCCATGTGATATGTTGTGTGCACGTAGTTCCACCAAAAGGGGATGACTATACATTACATGTCATTCAGTGTTAGGCCATGATCCTGGCAGCAGTTTTCCGTTGCAGTGAGGCCTGTCTGTAGGATGTATGCGTCAGCTGGTGTAACAACTATGGCGCTTAGTTAGCAGTCATCTGGGAACTTTGTCATCCACAACCCGCACATGTTTGCTTTTACATCTGAGAAATAAATGCCAAACAAGAGGGGTCCTAGGACAGAGGCCTGTGGGATACCACATGTGACTGGCATTGAGTCTGACATGGCTCCTACAATATCGATATTATGGATTCTGTAAGTCAACCAGTGTGGAACCCATCATGTGACATATGTAGAAACATGTAAGCTAATGAGCTTGTCTATGATGCCTGAGTGGAGTACTGTGTTGAAGGCCTTAGGCGAGTCCAGGTAGGCTGTATGGATTGCATTGCCCTCAACAATGACTGTAGTGACTGTTTTGAAAGGTCAACCAGGTTCAAAAGGCAGGATCAGCCCATCACAAAGGCAAACTGGCCGGGAACAAGTGTCACCAGGTACCCAATATCACTGTATATGCGTCCCATACTGAATCATTCCATAGCTTTGCAGACCAGGCTGGTTAAGCTTATGGTGCGGTAGTTCCCAGGGTCAGTAGAGGTGCCTCCTTAGTGGAGTGGGAAAACTGTTGCTGTATGACAGTGTTCAGGTACATATCCTGTAGTACGGCCAAGGTTAAATATGAGTCTTATATGCGGTTGTATGTCCTCTTGGAGTTCACATAGCACACATCCAGGGATACCATCAGGTCACATTGATGCTGTGTGTTCTGCTTTGCTGAGGGCGGCCCTCACCTGGACATGTGAGATGATAGGGAGGTTACATTCAGCTGTGATAAGTATTTCTAAATGTGGGGGAGAAGGAGGGGGGATACGTGCACCGAAGCTGTCTGCAAGAATGTTGCCAATGTCTGTGTGTTCGGTGAATGTTAAGTAGGTGTGTATTAACTCAGAGCATATCTGAGGCATTTGGTCCATATGTGTAACATAACTGAAGAAGGCCTTGTGGTTATCTATAGTGTTCGTGGCCATTTCCCTCCCAGAGTAGGCCGTGGATGTTGTTATGAGAGACCGTAGCTTATTACCAGTGCTGACCACAGATGCCTTCCCTTAATGTGAATCTGCTCTGTCCTGCAGTAGCCTCCTTCTATCATTATACAATCTGCCTTTGGCTGGAGTCCACCGGACAGGATGCCTAACCTTTGTGCATAGGGTCTGGGTTAGAAATGTGTGTGCATGTTCCATGCAATCTTTGGGATGTCCGTGGGAAGCATTCGCAAAAGGGTCAGTAGTGTGGGTTGTGGCTTCCACTGGCCCAGTGGGCTGCATGGATACCATCTCAGTCCTAACAAGTGAATAACTGTCTAATCACATACATATCAAAGTAGTCTACTGTGCTGGTGGGGGTGGTGGTGGGATATGTATATCCAGGCCGAGTAACTTGTGTCCAGATCACACTAGTGGATGGCGTTCCACATACAGTACCTTGGTGTGAACCCCCAGAGTGAGGTTGTGCATTGGACCTGTCACAGTGTGCTGACTGATGAGGCATGCTACTATGTTGTATGGAATGTGGCAGGTATTGTTGCACAGGTATTGGCTGAGTACTGATATCTGGCCATGTACTTGTGTATCCACCAAGAGACACACACATGCTACATATGGGAGTAGTAGTATATCACTACAGTTGAGTATCATGTATAGTATGTGTGCCATATATTGCTGACATAGTCTGCTGATATCCTGTTTGTGTTCTCTTCCAGGGACATGGCGCATCAGCGTAATCCCGCCTACTCTGCAGCAGAAGATGAGGAGATACACCAGTGCCTGGTGCGGGATTATGACATACTGTTTTCCCGCACCAGCCAGAATCAGCAGGAGAGGGCTGCACTGTGGCAAGCCCTTGTCCGTAGGGTACATGACATTGGCACACATAATAGGACATATGAGCAGGTATTACATCACTGCAGTGATTTAATCAGAAATGTCCGTCAGCGTGCGTCGGATATCCACAGGCAACAGGTTGCCACAGGAGGTGGGGTGGCCATACATCCCCCCCTCACCAGACTGGAGGGGCTACTATTAAGTGTTGTGGCTCCAGCTCTGGAACAGCAACAGCAATACACCTGCATCATGATGGAGGCTGGATCCACACAGCAGGATGACATGGAGCGTGCAGGTAATATGCTATATGTACACTTGACTGTTCTGTACACTGTTAATTTATGCATGTGTAAGGTGTGTCCGTGGTATGTAGCTGTCAACATAGTATGTAATTGTGCAGGTGTGATATTGGCAATATCAGCAGCTGACATGTGAAAGGCAACTGGTGTACTACTGAACTGTATCATATGCAGTATCAATGGCACAGTTGTGCCCACTGACATTAATCTCCCCATTTCTGCAGGTCCCTCCAGTGTTACAGCAAGGCAGGCCATCCATGCTGATGAGTGTGTTTTAACAATACCTATAATAGTCCTGATAGTGCTAGTAATACTAGTTTAACTCAGTAGTGCTCTGTGTGTATACTGCGGGGTGTGCATGTGTGCATGTGTGCCTGTGTCCACATGTGCATGTGTGCATGTGTGCATGTGTGCATGTGTGCCTGTGTCCACGTGTGCATGTGTGCATGTGTGCATGTGTGCATGTGTGCCTGTGTCCACGTGTGCATGTGTGCATGTGTGCATGTGTCCACGTGTGCATGTGTGCATGTGTGCATGTGTACAAGTTTCCACGTGTGCACATGTCCACATGTGCATGTGTGCATGTGTGCCTGTGTCCATGTGTGCATGTGTGCATGTGTGCATGTGTCCACATGTGCATGTGTGCATGTGTGCATAAGTGCATCACTGGTAACATTGTGTGGACACTGTAAACTGTGTTTCCTGTCTTCCTCCCACAGGTTCTGGTGTGCTCTGGTGTCCTGCAGCAGGGAACCTGAATCTGGTGCCACAGGTACTGATAATGATGATATCTGTGTCATGGCACAGGAAGGTGTGTCAGGGTCCGCCATTGGTCAGCCAATTGACAGTACACAGCTGTCAACCCCATCATTGTGCACAGTCACCCTGCCAGTACATCCTATGTCACAATTGTCCCTAGGTGATGGACAGGATACAGTGGGCATTGACCAGGGTAATGTGGTGTCTGTGGCATGCTTCCCCACACAGCAGCCATGGGCAGGGTCCTGCGATGGTACCACACAGACAGTTGCCCATGGGTTCTCGTGGGAGCATCCGTGGGCGTACTGCCTCTGGCAGACATGCCCAAAGAAGTCTGTCAACCTCAGGTATGTTTTGGGCTATCATGCAAGCACAGTCGCGTATGGAAAGGTACACCAGACAGGGTCTGAGGGAGCTGAGAGTATGTCGCACAGCCATGACTGACAGTATGTGTGACATCGCGGATGCTATCCGTAATTTCACCGATGTCATAGACAGACATTGTGGGGACATATTACAGCAGTTCCACAACCACATGTCCATGAGCCAGGGCAATGGTGGGCGGTTCCGGCGTTGACGTGGCCGTATGCCAGCAACAGCAGCAGCTGGCAGTCAGCGCAGACGACAACAGGCCCACGGATGCCCCCATAGTGCCAGCAGCAACCCCAGTAATGCTGGGTCTGTGCTGTCATTGGAACGCCCCAGGAGACCACGTGCACGTGGCTCTGGACAGTCCCAACAGGGACCTGTGTCCAGTCAACACACTCCCTCTTCTGATGACAGTACCCTGTCTGGCTTAGTACCGGATATGGTCCGTAGCACCCCTGCCAGGCACAGGTACCATGTCCATGCCCACAGACGCTGATCTGTATGACCTGCCAGGTGCAGTCTGTGGCTGTCCACAAACTCCTGTATATGGCAGCCATGAGGTGGAACTGTGTGCGTGCATACACACATGCAAAATGTTAACACCTAGGGCTACCACATACATGCACACACTGCACCAACAGTGCTCCACCCTGTACTGCTGTCCCTCACCAACACACATACACACACATGTCAATTGGTGGTATCAGTGGCAGACTCAGGCATACCTAATTCACACCCTGTGCATATAATGAAACTGTGCCACCTCCTGCAATCTCCAACATCAGTGCAGGAACAGGTAAACACATTGCTGATGCACAGGGTGTCTACATAGAAGTGTATTAGTAGTATCAAGTTGGTAACAGTACAGTGTGCTGATATGACTGTGTGTATATCCCAGCATGCCTGATGCAGTAACCGTATGACTGTCCTGAATTATTATCTACACCCATAGTAATGCACCAAAGTGTAACAGCTGCACATTATTGCATACCGGTGGTAAGGATGTCAACAGATAGCCACATACATGGGTAGCACAGGGGGGAAGCTAATGCAAGTAGTGATATGCAATGATGGACATGTACAGTAATGGTGGCAAGTTGCCCACAACGACTATGCAATGTGGATGTTTGCGCATGTTGATATGTGTGCAGTACCAATGTAATCCAAATCACAATTAACTATGACATAATATCAGTTCTACCATGGAAATCTGAGCTGTGCATTCCTGAGTACATGTTGATAGTGCCTACATATTTGCACTGTTACCTACTGTTAGTGTTACCCCTTCTTTGTTGTACAATGGACTACTTCCAGCCCTGCTTACTGTAGCTTTGTTTGCATGCATGTTCGCTTGGGGTTCCCTGGAACACTGCTTCCACCAGCAATGCAGAGTTACAGTGCTTCTGTGGACTCCTAGTGACATCTGCATAGCGTACTATACGTATGTCAAGTTTACACATGACAGAACGTCACTGTCTGTCCTGTTCGCATGTACGTTGCCTGTGACACATTGAACATGTCTTACCTGGCATTTACCCACATGTGCAGTCATATATCTCAGTGCTATGAAATCAGTAGCAGTACACCCACACATACACACCTTCAGTATGTTGTTCCCCAGTGGCCCTATGTGTTGGTAATTACCATGACCATCACACTACTATGGTAGCATGTGCAAAGGTAACCTGTGAATCACCTCTATGGTCCAGTTGTGGTTTATGTGAGTCATGTGGCAATGTCACAGCTGCCACATGTATGCAGTCAACCCTCACCCCTGGCCAGGAACGTACAACACATGTGTGGGATGCCACCACATAGCCAATCTGGGGACTGAGCACTCTGAACCCAGTAATGCCATACCCTGTCAGGTGGCATGACATACTACAGTGACTACAATACCAGTCAGACATAGACCCGCACTGACAGCAATCTGAACACACTGGGGCATACTTTGAGACTCAGAATAGCATCCTGCCTGAGCATCACACACCTCCGCAGCTGGCACACAGGCATATGTTATGTCAGAAAAGAGCACATGCCACACATGGCACACACATCCCGTGTGCCACACACTCACAGCCTGTAGGGCTACACAACACACCTGCTACAGATGTGTCAGGTACCTCTCTTGGCCGCTGCAGTGGGGTCCCGCTCAACAGGCTGTACATGGTGAAGGCCACAGTGATATGCCTGTGGGGCACTATGGTCCACCACAAAACACATGCATACAGGTCAGTCAGAGGCATGGACACATATGACTTAGTCATTGACCATGCCACTATGGATGACCTGAGACATACCTCCCTGGACTACATGATAGGGAACATAGAAGTGATCTCTCAGCATGTGGCATGGGCCAGTATGAGCCTGATCTTGGTTGCCATCATACCCTCACCAGGTATGCTACCACTATGTGTAGGAAGGGTGTTCTATGTCTACATTCTGCTCAATCACCAATGTCATTCATAGGGTATCCACTGGCTGTCAACGTGTGCTTACATGCTAGGGAAGCCACAATGATTTGCGAGGGCCAGCTTGCACGTGACACCCATGGGCCATTGTATATTGGTGAAGCCCCTTGATACACACATAGTGCCTTTTGCTGCAGGACACGGATTACATAGCCACCTCCGCGAGTATCACACAGGATAGGACACTAACAGTGGTGCTACACAACACCAGCAGTGTACACCGCAAGATGCATGCACTGGACACTGTCCTCAGCATGGTGAACTGCAATGTCTGTGCAGTACCAGAGTCCTGATTCATGGCTCACAGGTGCAAACCATCACTTCCAGGTTATACCTCATACCATGCCTGTCGTCCCCTACACATGTAACACACATGGACAGGGGGGTGGTATCCCAAGGCACCACAGATACACACACCTCCAGGTTGTTGGCACAGCACAAAGCATCAAGGCCTATTCATGTGCAGCTAACAGTGTGTCAGACTGCCTTCTGGTTCATAGCCTGGCACACACAACCCTCCCATACACAAGAAACCCACCTATCCTCCATAACAACACTGGCAATATGACAGTCTCAAGAAATGTCTTTATATGGTTGGACTGCATCCAGCCAAACATTGTGCATGAGCATTACTGTAGCTACAACACACTAGCTGAAAGGTTACCAGCATGTGGTCCCTGAATTGCAGTGGAATAACATGTTACCACTCCCACAACAGGTGGGAACATGCAGCACCTGTACATCAACTACATGTAGACTATATGGCCCAGACCAGATGTGTATCCCCTGCTGTAGGTATTTTACCATATACACCCACACTGTATAGACACATACTGCATGCAGCCCCTGCACAGTAAGACACAGTCATATTGTTATGCATTGTGAATACCATTCATCCACTCGAGGCACGTGTCAGACATGGTAACTACTGCAGGTCACAGGTATTTATGTGTATGTGTCACACACATACATCATGTGTGCATTGCCATTGCTGGTTTAGGCAATGGCATGCATTGTTATGCACAAAGACCCACACAAGGTCATAATGTGTGACACAACCACACATGGCAGTTGTGGGTTTCCAAAACATACCTATCTGTACTCTGACAATGGTAATAGACCCAGTAGCGGAGTGCACTATTGGCATTACTGGCTAAGTAGCCCTGTTTGGCTGTGCTGATAGTGTGGTGACATCCCCTGTGTTTACTGGGGGAATATGCAGCATCTGGTGCATTGTAGCATTTGCCTAAAGGATCTGTTCTCTCACACTTGCAATAACACACACCCTACTTCCCCCCCCCACACACTTGCCACTTGCAGAATTCATACCCCTACCTAACTATGTCACGACACGTGAGAGAGAAGCATTAGCAAAGCACACTATTTGGATTAGTAGGAGGTTCCTTTTCTCCGGCTGTACTTATAGGGTGCTGACATCATCAGTGTTTGGAAAGGGTAATGTGCATCATGTAGTGTGATCTCCTGATTGCCAAAAAGAACATGTTTTTCATACAGAATTGCACCCACACAAACTCCCCACATCCAAACACACACACACACACTTGCCATTTGCAGGTTTCAAACTCCTACCTAACTATGCTATGACACTTGAGAGAGACGCTTTAGCAGAGTGTGCTATTTGCATTACTGGGAGGTGTCCCTTCTCCAGCTGTATGTATATGGTGCTGACATCATCGATGTTTGGAAAGGGTAATGTGCATCATGTAGAGTGATCTCCTGATTGCAAAAAAGCACATGTCTTTCATACAGAATTGCACACGCACAAACTCCCCACATCCAAACACACACACACTTGCCATTTGCAGGTTTCAAACTCCTACCTAACTATAAGAAGATTGAAGCCCCACAAGGTTCAATAACCATCCAACGGATAAGCAACAGATTACCAACGAAGTAAAGTTTATTAACAAGAACAGACTGGCAATAACAGTCAATATAGAAAGGAGAATTATTCAAATTCTTTGCTGCATTTTACAAGTTGTCATCCTTTCCATCAGTGAAAGGGATTGATTAAAGGACAAATGGTAAGAACATCGAGACTGGTTAGTGATGAGGTAGTGTTCAGAGAGGAATTATTTAAACTTATTGGTATGTTTCTGAATCGTGGGTATCCTTTGAAGTTGTTGCTCAGTGTAAAAAGAGATGTGCTTAAAGAAAGGGGTGGTAAATATGCCCCAGTTCTACTTACAGGGGTAACACTGGTTAAGGAACAGCAGGCTGATGTAACAGAAATGAGAGGGGAAGTAAGATTAGTGTTAAAATATAATCAAAGGACGCCTGAAATAATTGAAATTGTGAAAGAAGTTTGGAACCTATCTCTGAGTGAAGAGATCAAAAAGATTATGGGTTCAATGCCAGTAGTTGTATATAGTAGGGGAGAGAATTTGAAGGGTATTTTGGAAAAGAAAAGTAAGAAAAATTGTAAGTCTACCATGAAGAAATGTGGCTTTTGCAGATGGTGTAGATTTGTGAATGAGAGCACATATGTTTGTGTTAGTGGGTATAAATACACAATTCCGTGCCCTGGACAATGTAATTGTTGCACAAAGAATTTGGTCTACTTGGCTACCTGTACCTCCTGTGACGCTTTCTATGTAGGAAAGACTATAAGGAGGCTACGTGATAGGGTAGCTGAACATATGAGGTCTATTAAAAAGAAAGATATGCACAATGCACTTTATTTGCACAGCACGAGATGTACAGAATTCAGTAAATTTGTATTTTTTGTTATTGGTCGTGTGTTGGATTGTGGGGAAGGTGGAGATGTAGCGAACAAGGTGGGGGCACTGGAGGCAGAATGGTAGATTAGATTAGATGCCTGTAGGCCTCCTGGCTTAAATGACCATGTTTCTTTTAAACCTATGTTAAAACTCAGATCCCAGCAAATTTGATATATTATTCTTATTAATTTTAGTATTTTAATATTTTTGATATTTATTAATGATGCACATTTTTTATAGTTCTGTTTATTTAAAAATGATATATATTGATAAGAATGTTGAATTAATAGTACTAGGAGGTTTAATTATTTTTTGGTAACTGTTTAATATTAACATACAATGTATAGAACTATTTATTAATATGTATTAAGGAAAGGAAGTAATTGTTGTTTTTTTAAAAGTTTTTTAAAAGTTTTTTAAAAAAGTTTTTTGTGTGTGTTTAAGCATGGATTTTAATATAATGCCATTTATATTTACTAGATGAAATTAAGGTTGGGTGGGTGGTATCATGTTTAACCAATGGTGTTGGATGTTACTGTTTAAAAAGCATTGGTTTGCTTTAATTAATGACTCTGATGAAGCTGGATTGTTGGCGAAAGCGTTTATGTGCTTAGTCTGTTATTGCCAGTCTGTTCTTGTTAATAAACTTTACTTCGTTGGTAATCTGTTGCTTATCCGTTGGATGGTTATTGAACCTTGTGGGGCTTCAATCTTCTTTTAGCTGTCTGCCCTTGTGGGTGTTTTGGTCTGCATTCCTACCTAACTATGTTATGACACTTGAGAAAAACGCATTAGCAGAGTGCGCTATTCGAATTACTGGGCGGTTTCCCTTCTCCTGCTGTACTTATAGGGTGCTGACATCATCCGTGCTTAGATAGGGGAATGTGCATCCTGTAGAGTGCTTTCACAGTTGCCAAAAGGGACATCTCCCTCACACAGACTTGCACACACATCAACCCAGCTCACCCACACACACACACACACACACACACACACACACACACACACACACACACACACACACACACACACACACACACACACACACACACTGAGTATTAGCATGGTTCGAACTCCTACCTACCTACATTATAACACTTGAGGGAGACGCATTAGCAGAGTGTGCTAACCAAATTACTGGGCATCTGGTCTGCACCTGCAGTATTTATAGGGTGCTGACATCTTTATTTCTACAGAGGTATGTACATCTAGTACTACCTGTCAGGTGGGGAATAGCATATATATGCATTTGCAGCCACTTACGTCAGGGTCAGATATGCACATCGCACTGGCAGGTTATGTTCTATACCATGCTTCGTGACCGCAGGACCTGTAACACACAACACAACCAGTCCAGAACACCAGTCCCACATCCAGGACACACACTTTGCTTCCCTGGGAACAGTGCCGGGATATGCAGGTGTTCACATACACCATTCCAGTTGTTAACATCAGGTACAGGCATATTGTGTATGGGAACTACTCAGGCCACTACCACTTTACCCTACAGCCACTACAATTTGTGGGTCCATGTGCTATGGCAGAACCATTCACCACAGCCACATGGGGGAATACATATTGCACCTGTCCATCTGCAACATGGGTACTCACTGTTCCACACCGGAAGTAGACCACCATTGTTGATATCTGACCATACCCACCTTTCCCTGGACATCCATATCCCATCCCCACCCCCAGGCAAGGTTGTCACTGCAAACAAACTGTAATTATCACAAGCAGACTCTACACTTGTGAAGACTGAGCTGGACGACTTCAAAGGACCCATGCTGGGGGACTATACTGGCCACTCTGCATAATCCTTGCCAAATGCATTCTATGAGCATGTGTAAGGTTTGCATTGATCATGCTATCCCACATATACCCATGACTGCTCCACAACAAGACACCTGTCAGGTGTACACCAGCCATATATGAGCCATCCAACAGACAGAGTGAGCTAATACATTGCAGAGCTGTAGCCCACAGAGGGAGGACATCTGTGAACAGTACCGGCACGACACTTCATTCCCACATAATCATCACAACACAGTGTTGACAGTGGAATTGTCCAGACAATGCAGATAGGGCTCCCCTCGGTCTGTTATTGACACTCACTTACTGTTAGAGGTCCTCAGCAACTCTCTTCCAGCACACACCAACAACATAGCTGTGGCTTAGCACATTCAAACCCTGGGATCTCCACTGTGCCCCTGCTTGACAGAGGCACAGCTCTCTAGCCTCACGCATTGCCTTATGTGACCTACTTTACAGTGGCACAGTAGCCTACTGTACTGGGGATGCAGATGCCAAGCACACTCTGGCTAAGCTGTCATTCCCTAGGGCAACAAGCCTAGTATTGACCTCTACACCCATATGTTCAATTGTCAGATGCACAATATTTGTTGTGCTGTTAGACTGTTTGCAGGTCTTTATTGCCATAGCATTCCCTGTTCCTATGAACAACTTGTGTATCTGTGGAAGATGTTTGAATATGAGGGCGGACATTGGCAAACACTAGCGGTGTTCCCTAGGCCATTTCTGATGCTAGTCACAGAGTGTGTTTGTCCTTCGACACACATTGTAACTGGAGTTTGCCATGACATATGTCATGGTTAGTATACTGTGCCTTCGTCTACCTCTGACATAACAATGATACCCAGGGTTAACCTACCATCTCCCATCCACTCATTGGGATTCCTCTTGAGGGGTGTCAATAGGTGGCTCTTTGGCTAACCTGTACTGGGAGTTTACTCAAGAGTGGTGGTGCCTTCTGTGTTATGGATCATTCTGTACAACTTGTCCTATGTATGTCAGTGCTGGGGTTCAGGTCTCTCATGTGCATAGCTCACTGCCATTCAGAATGTACAAGGTGCAGCATGTTCATTGATTCCAGATTGGACATGGCTTCATACATCAGGCACAGCTTGCCTCTGGGTGGGCAATATGGCAGTGTGTGGAGCTGCAGTTTGTTTACTCAGGCAACACATGGCATCTGTTCATGCTCTTTGCTACTCCTGGTGGGGTACTGTTGTGGACTTTACAGTTGATGGAGGTGTCTGCTGAGGTATATCCCACAGGGGCTATTGTAGTCAATTGTGACACTGATGAAGGATGACTGCAGAGCCACAGTGACCTCCCCTTATCTACATCTGACAACCTTCATGATTGGGTGGGCATATGGTATGTTTCTGAGAACACTACAGCCACATGCTTGTCCAATGCAGGATATCTATCACCTTGTGTCCCCAGGTCTCTCATTACATGTTAGGTACGTAATGGGTTAACACCTGTGTGGTAATTTGTGGGCACTTACTGTATATCCATGGTGGTTGTCTATTCACAGTTCTGCAATTAGCTTGCTGACATGGCTATGGCTCCAGTTGTCTGTTTGTAGGTGGCCCTTTTGTGGGTTGCTTGTGTCTGCTGGGGGTCAGATATGGTGGGCTGTTTGTACTCCTCTGCATACATGTTCAGTCACAGTCCTTCCATGTTGGCCTATACCTATGGGACATATATACAGAACGGGGGGGGCCAGGACCAAGCCTTGTGGGATGCCACTCATACCTGCTTTGCAGTCTGACATGGATGTAGCATGTCTGGCCATGTCATTTCTGTCCTTGGTCTGGTTTGCAACCCCTCTACTGACATAGGGGTATATATTTAAGCTGGTGAACATATCCATACTGAACTCGTAGGGTATTGTCTGGAAGCATATGCACGGTCCAGCTACACTGTGTGGACCACATTGCCCTCATCAATGACCTTAATGACTGTTTCAAATGGGTCAAACATGTTTAGGGGCAGGATCTGCAGTTACGACAGCCACACTGTGTAGGGTCCAGTATCAGTAGGTCCACAATAGCTTTATGTCTACGGTACATACTGATCCTTTCCATAGTTGTGCAGACCAAGCTTGTCAGGATCCTGGGGTGGTAGTTTGCAGTATCCATTCAGGCAACACCTTTGTTGTGAAGGACCACTGTTGTTGTACACTGCTCTTTGGGTACATATCCTGTGGTAAGGCTGACATTGGGCAGTAGTGTGATTTCGCATTCCATTATTCTTGGAGTCCATGTTGGCCTCAGCCCAGGACACCATCACATACCTTTACTGCTGTGTGTTTTGCTTTGCAGATAATGGCTGTTACCTCAGCATCTGCAATGTCAGGCGACCAGCAGTCTGCTGGGATAGATATTTTGCATTCTGGGGGGGGGGGGGGTTGCACTGCACCTGTCAGGTTGTATGTTAGCAATATGTGTGTGTGTTTGGTATGTTGTTTGCAATATCTGTGTGATTCAGAGCATATCTGTGAATTCCCAACATGGTTCCTACCATCAATTAAGTAAGCCTTGTGATTATCCTTAGTGTCCTGTACAATTTGTATCTTCATAGGTTCATGGGTTCATACTAGGCTATCCACCCTAGGGCATTAGTGAGCCAAGCCAGAGTGTGTGTGTCTTTCGCCGCCCCTTGCTATGTGACTATTATGGCCATTTATGATTTTCTTTACTGTGCCTCTGTCTGGTCGTGACACAGTGAAGACCCCCAGTATACATGTATGATCATCCATCCACTTGGCAATATTCCTGTTGAGGGGTGTCAGTGAGGGGCTCTGCCTAACATGGATTGGGATCCTGTTTCTGGGTGTGGGGAGCCTCTGGGTTATGTATCTGTCCCTCCAGCACATCCTATTTCATTATGTGTTGAGGCTGACATCTGTCACTCTCACAGCTCCAATGACTTTGATTTCCTGTGGTGGAGCATGTCCATTACTCCTGTGTTGGACATGGCCTTGTACAACAGACATACAATTCCTCTGTGTAGGCAGTCTGTGACTGCATTCAGCTGGGGTGTCTACAGCCAGGCAGCATATGACATATATTTGACTCTCCTTATCATCTTGGTGGGGTACCTTTGAGGTCTTCTGAACCGCTGCAGGTGTCACGTACGGTACATCCCATATGAGTCTTTGTACTAGATTATGGGTCTGATAAGGGAACAGTACAGGGGCACAGTGACCTTTGTTGATGTAGATGTGAATCCTTTCATGATACGGTGTCCAATATCGACAATCTTCCTAGCCACATTGGCATTGTGAGTGTCACATGACAGGTTACTGTCGACTTGTGTCCCTAGGTCCCTGATTACTCCTTGCATACATAATGGTTTACCACCTATGTGGTAATTTGTGAGTACCTTGCTTGGTATTTGGTGGGACATTCATACTCTCCAGTGTCTTCAGGATGTCTGGGTGGGGTTCTTGTGTGTGAGAGTGTGGTCTGTCGCATGCTACAGACTGTACAGTAGTTTTGACTACACTTAGGTGCACATGGGTGGTCTCTGTTGCTTCGTGTATTGTCAGTTACCTGGGCGTATGGGTGTCTGTGCTGCATATGGATACTCCCCCTCCTTTGATGTTTTGGTCCAGGTGTTGGGGCCATAACACATGATATGTGGTATAACCTGGTAGTGCTGGTGTGCTATCAGTAGGGTTGCAGCAGGCTTCTGTCACTGCACAGACATTGATGTTCTCCATACTGGGAAGTGCCTCAGGGGCATGCATATTGCAGTTTACACATCTGGCATTGGTCAGCATTACCCTTATGTTTCTTACCACTTATGTTTTCTAGGTTGGTGGGTTAGTCTTTTTGGCCTTGCCTACATACGGCTCTATGGAGGTGGCAAAGGCTTTATCCAGTATCCAGACGCCCAGGGGTAACAGGTGCAAGCCATCCCTGGAACAGCAGCATGGCTTGTCATGCATGACATCTCAAGCAGACAGACATTAGACCCTCTTGGACTGACAGCTGTAACTGTGCCACCTGTTAAAGCTGATCATTCTGTGTTTGTACTGTGGCATCATTCTTGGTGAGGGTTGGATGCTGCAAACAGCCAGTGTCATACCGGCCTGGGGTACATACCCAGAGAGCTCATCCATGTCTCTTTTCATGTAGTCCAGGGAGGTACATCTCAGGTCATTCACACCGGCATGGACAATGAGTGCATCATATTTCTGCTTGCTTTGGGGTGACCTGTGTACTTGTGTTATGTGGCATATTGTGGCAGCCTACAGGCAGCTTACTGTACCCTTTCCCTTGTTCAGTCTGGTGAGTGGGACAGCAGTGTGTCTGCCTATACAGACACCTATTACAACTGTATCAGGCATGTTGTTTCTCCTTCTGGCCTGTGACTGTTTGGCACACCAGCTTTGTGTACTATGTGTTACATGTGCTATGTTTGGAGGTTGTGGTTGCTTGGGATCTGCTTTGGAGGCTTCTGTTGGTGTGGTGTGTTTGTAATTAGGGCCTCCGGGAATGTTTTTCTGTGTTTATGTGTTTGGTTTACAGTTGTGATAGGTCTATGTGGGACTGGGTTTGTGGTGTATGTGGTTACCTTCTCCTCCTGACTAGTTTTGACAGTACTGAGTTGGGGGAGCTCAGCCTCTGGTTTGGATAAATGGTTGCATCTCTCACATATATTTGTATTTATTGGGGGGAGTTGTGGGTTGTCTGTGTACTTGGGGCAGGTGTCACATTGCCTCTGGATTCACAGATTCTACTTGTTGTGGCTGGCCTTAGTGGATTGTATGTGTGAACATATTTTATTGCCATACTACTGATCAGTGATTACTTCCCTTTTTATGTTTGCTCTATCATGTGGTAGCTTCCTCATTCTCTTGCTTGGTTTGGTAATGGCTGGAGTCCAGCATGCCAGATGCCTGCATGTATGGAATTGTGTCTTGTTGTTATTTGTGATTGCATACTCCAAGCATTCCTGGCTGTGTTCATGGAATGCCTGTATAACATGTTCTGCCGTGTGTCCCATATTCTGCACTTCACAGGGCCTTTCGTGGATTCCACATCGGTTTGGAGGGGTGCAACCTATGCTTTACACATGTTTTTTACTGTGGTATTCTGGCCAGGGACTGGGGTCGGGATGTGTATATCCAGTGTGATTACTCTATGGTCTGGTCTTACCAGTGAGGGATACACTTCTCATCTTGCCATCCAGTACACATGTTGCTGGTTATCACATCCAGTATGCTTACCCCTCTTGTGGGAGTGGTATGTTGTTCCTGGGCATTTTAGTTTTTGGAATCTGGGAACTTTTCTCCAACTGTGTTGGTGCTAGTATAATGCTCCCGGTGTATGTCTGGGTATTTTCAGTCAAGAAATATAATGTGGTTTGGGGGGCTTGATATATTCATGTATTCCAACATAGGCCAGGTGCAATTCCTGGTATTAGGAATTGCCTGAGTAAACAAACTGCAGCCCCACACACTGCCATACTGTCCAGCTACAGGCAAGCTGTGCCTGATGTATGAAGCCATGTCCAACCTGGAATCAATGAACATGCTGCACCTTGCACAATCTGAATGACAGTGAGCTATGCACATGAGAGACCTGAACCCCAGCACTGACATACATAGGACAAGCTGTAAAGAATGATCCATAACACAGAAGGCACCCCCACTTTTGAGTAAACTCCCGGTACAGGTTAGCCAGAGAGTCACCTATCGACATCCCTCAAGAGGAATCCCAATGAGTGGATGGGAGATGGTAGGTTAACCCTGGGTATCACTGTTATGTCAGAGGTAGACAGAGGCACAGTATACTAACCATGACATATGTCATGGCAAACTCCAGTTACAATGTGTGTCGAAGGACAAACACACCCTGTGACTAGCATCAGAAATGGCCTAGGGAACATCGCAAGTGTTTGCCAATGTCCACCTATGTTGTGGAATACACTACCAATGTTGGACAAGCCTGGTGTAGGTAGTCCATATCTGAACATAATGCAACATGGTCATATGTGCACAACTGGCCCCTACACAGTCTGTTGTGCTCACTATGCAGATGTCAAGCAGTGATAGGACTAAAGCCCGGGATACTGTCCACCAAGTACTGAACCAGTACACTATACGGTACTACAGTGTTAGGTTATTATGAAAGTATGTTGACAACTGTCTGCAAAGTATCCCATGCAATCCCTGCAGGCACAGTATAATCCCTGTTGCGGCAGACATGAAGCAGTTGGCCAGTTAGTACACAACATGACACCCAACACACAACCATAAACGTGAGATATTGTTGAAGTTCATACTTACCCAAATATGTGGTGGACTTCAGAGTGCAACATATGGAAAGCTCAAACTGGGCATGCTCGCACACTTTGATAAATGAGGCATATGTCAGACAACATGCCATGGAAAGGCTGAACTGGGCATGCTCGCACACTTAGGCCATATCTCCGTTTAGCAGTTTGCCACACATATCTGTTATTTGTACATGTCATTCCAGGAACCAACTGCAACAAAGCAATCTGCCCAGTGCACACAGTAAATGACTACAGAGACATAAGTGATATAGTGGATCACCGTCATATGCAAACATCTTCCACAGATACACAAGTTGGTCATAGGAACAGGGAATGCTATGGCAATAGAGACCTGCAAACAGTAGAACAGCACAACAAATATTGTGCATCTGACTATTGAACATATGGGTGTAGAGGTCAATACTAGGCTTGTTGCCCTAGGGAATGACAGCTCAGCCAGAGTGTGCTTGGCATCTGCATCCCCAGTACAGTAGGCTACTGTGCCACTGTAAAGTAGGTCACATAAGGCAACGTGTGAGGCTAGTGAGCTGTGCCTCTGTCAAGCAGGGGCACACTGGAGATCCCAGGGTTTGAATGTGCTAAGCCACAGCCATGTTGTTGGTGTGTGCTGGAAGAGGGTTGCTGAGGATCTCTAACAGTAAGTGGCCGTCAATAACAGACTGAGGGGAGCCCTATCTGCATTGTCTGGACAATTCCACTGTCAACACTGTGTTGTGATGATTATGTGGGAATGAAGTGTCGTGCCGGAACTGTTCACAGATGTCCTCCCTCTGTGGGCTACAGCTCTGCAATGTATTAGCTCACTCTGTCTGTTGGACGGCTCATATATGGCTGGTGTACACCTGACAGGTGTCTTGTTGTGGAGCAGTCATGGGTATATGTGGGATAGCATGATCAATGCAAACCATACTCATGCTCATAGAATGCAATTGTCAAGGATTATGCTGAGTGGCCAGTATAGTCCCCCAGCATGGGTCCTTTGAAGTCGTCCACCCCAGTCTTCACAAGTGTAGAGTCTTTGTGCTAAATACAGTTTGTGTGCAGTGACAACCTTGCCTGGGGGTGGGGATGGGATGTGGATGTCCAGGGAAAGGTGGGTATGGTCAGATATCTACAATGGTGGTCTACCTCTGGTGTGGAACAGTGACTACCCATGTTGCAGATGGACAGGTGCAATATGTATTCCCCCATGTGGCTGTGGTGTGTGGTTCTGCCATAGCACATGGACCCACAAATTGTAGTGGCTGTAGGGTAAAGTGGTAGAGGCCTGAGCAGTTCTCACACACAATATGCCTGTACCTGATGTTAACAACTGGAATGGTGTATGTGAACACCTGCACATCCCGGTACTGTTCCCAGGGAAGCTAAGTGTGTGTCCTGGATGTGGGTGTGGTGTTCTGGACTGGTTGTGTTGTGTGTTACAGGCCCTGTGGTCACGAAGCATGGTATAGAACATAACCTGCCAGTATGATGTGCATATCTGACCCTGACGTAGGTGGCTGCAAATGCATATATATGCTATCCCCCACCTGACAGGTAGTACTAGATGTACATACCACTGTAGAAATAAAGATGTCAGCACCCTATAAATACTGCAGGTGCAGACCAGATGCCCAGTAATTCGGTTAGCGCGCTCTGCTAATGCATCTCCCTCAAGTGTCATAATATAGGTAGGTAGGAGTTCGAACCATGCAATTGCTTAGTGACTGTGTGCATGTGTGAGCGGGGTTGATGTGTGTGCAAGTCTGTGTGAAGGAGATGCCCCTTTTGGCAACTGTGAAAGCACTCTACAGGATGCACATTCCCCTATCTAAGCACGGATGATGTCAGCAGCCTATAAGTACGGCAGGAGAAGGGAAACCTCCCAGTAATTCGAATAGCACGCTCCGCTAATGCATCTGTCATGAGTGTCATAACATAGTTAGGTAGGGGTTTGAATCCTGCAACTGCCCAGTGTGTGTGGAGGGGGGTTAGTGTGTGTGAGGGAGATGTCCCTTTTGGCAACTGTGAAAGCACTCTACAGGATGCACATTCCCCTATATAAGCACGGATGATGTCAGCACCCTATAAGTACAGCAGGAGAAGGGAAACCTCCCAGTTATTCGAATAGCGCACTCTGCTAATGCGTCTTTCTCAAGTGTCATAATGTAGTTAGGTAGGAGTTTGAAACCTGCCAATGGCAAGCGTGTGTGTTTGGATGTGGGGAGTTTGTGTGTGTGCAATTCTGTATAAAAAACATGTGCTTTTCTGCAACCAGGAGATCACACTATATGATGCACATTACCCTTTCCAAACAGTGATGATGTCAGCACCCTATACATACAGCTGGAGAAGAAACACCTACAAGTTATCCGAATAGCGCAGTCTGCTACAGCGTCACTCTTAAGTGTCATAAAATAGTTAGGTAGGGGTTTGAAACCTGCAAATGGCAAGAGTGTGTGTGTGTTTGGATGTAGGGAATTTGTGTGTATGCAATCAATCAGGAGATCACACTACCTTATGCACATTACCCTTTCAAAACACTGATGATGTCAGCACCCTATAAGTACAGCCAGAGAAGAAGAACTTCCTAGTAATCCGACTAGTGCACTTTGCTAATGTGTCCCTCTCACGTGTCATGACTTAGCTAGGTAGGGGTATGAATCCTGCAAATGGCAATGCGTGTGTGGGGGTAGTAGCGTGTGTGTAAATGCAAGTGTGAGAGAACAGATCCTTTTGGCAAATACTACAATACACCAGATGCTGCAGGTGTGGTGGGATGTCACCACACTATCAGCACAGCCAAACAGGGCTAGTTGGCCAGTAATGCCAATAGTGCGCTCTGCAACTGGGTCTATTACCATTGTCAGAGTACAGATAGGTATGTTTTGGTAACCCACAACTGCCAAATGTGGTTGTGTCACACATTATGACCTTGTGTGGGTCTTTGTGCATAACAATGCATGCCATTGCCTAAACCAGCAATGGCAATGCACACATGATGTATGTGTGTGACACATACACATAAATACCTGTGACCTACAGTAGTTACCATGTCTGCCACATGCCTTGAGTGGATAAATGGTATTTGCAATGCATAACAATATGACTGTGGCTTACTGTGCAGGGGCCGCACGCGGTATGTGTCTATACAGTGTGGGTGTATATGGTAAAATACCTACAGCAGGGGATACACATCTGGTCTGGGCCATATAGTCTACATGTAGTCGATGTACAGGTGCTGCATGTTCCCACCTGTTGTGGGAGTGGTAACATGTCATTCCACTGCAATTCAGTGACCACATGCTGGGAACCCTTCAACTAGTGTGTTGTAGCTACAGTAATGCTCACGCACAATGTTTGGCTGGATGCAGTCCAGCCATATAAAGACAGTTCTTGAGACTGTCATATTGCCAGTGTTGTTATGGAGGATAGGTGGGTTTCCTGTGTATGGGAGGGTTGTGTGTGCCAGGCTATGAACCAGATGGCAGTCTGACACACTGTTAGCTGCACATGAATAGGCCCTGATGCTTTCTGCTGTGCCAACAACCTGGAGGTGTGTGTATCTGTGGTGCCTTGAGATACCACCCCCCTGTCCATGTGTGTTACATGTATAGGGGACGACAGGCATGGTATGAGGTATAACCTGGCAGTGATGGGTTGCACCTGTGAGCCATGAATCAGGACTCTGGTACTGCACAGACATTGCAGTTCACCGTGCTGAGGACAGTGTCCAGTGCATGCATCTTGTGGTGTACACTGCTGGTGTTGTGTAGCATCATGCTTAGTGTCCTATCCTGTGGGATACCCATGGAGGTGGCTATGTAATCCGTGTCCTGCAGCATAAGGCAGTATGTGTGTATCAAGGGGCTTCGCCAATATACATTGGGCCATGGATGTCATGTGCAAGCTGCCCCTCGCACATCATTGTGGCTTCCCTAGCATGTAAGCACACGTTGACAGCCAGTGGATACCCTATGAATGACATTGGAGACTGAGCAGAATGTAGACATAGAACACCCTTCCTACATATAGTGGTAGCATACCTGGTGAGGGTATGATGGCAACCAAGATCAGGCTCATACTGGCCCATGCCACATACTGAGAGATCCCTTCTATGTTCCCTATCATGTAGTCCAGGGAGGTATGTCTCAGGTCATCCATAGTGGCATGGTCAATGACTGAGTCATATGTGTCCATGCCTCTGACTGACCTGTATGCATGTGTTTTGCGGTGGACCATAGTGCCCCAGAGGCATATCACTGTGACCTTCACCATGTACAGTCTGTTGAGCGGGACCCCACTGCAGCGGCCAAGAGAGGTACCTGACACATCTGTAGCAGGTGTGTTGTGTAGCCCTACAGGCTGTGAGTTTGCGGCACACGGGATGTGTGTGCCATGTGTGGCATGTGCTCTGTTCCGACGTAACATATGCCTGTGTGCCAGCTGCGGAGGTGTGTGATGCTCAGGCAGGATGCTATTCTGAGTCTCCAAGTATGCCCCAGTGTGTTCAGCTTGCTGTCAGTGCATGTCTATGTCGGACTGGTATTGTAGTCACTGTAGTATGACATGCCACCTGACAGGGTACGGCATTACTGGGTTCAGAGTGCTCAGTCCCCAGATTGGCTATGTGGTGGCATCCCACACATGTGTTGTACATTCCTGGCCAAGGGTGATGGTTGACTGCAGACATGTGGCAGCTGTGACATTGCCATATGACTCACATAAACCACAACTGGGCCATAGAGGTGATTCACAGGTTACCTTTGCACATGCTAACCTAGTAGTGTGATTGCCATGGTGAGTACCAACACATAGGGCCAATGGGGAACAACATACTGAAGGTGTGTATGTGTGGGTGTACTGCTACTGTTTCATAGCACTGGCATATATGACTGCACACGTGGGTAAATGCCAGGTAAGACATGTGCAATGTGTCACAGGCAACGTACATGTGAACAGGACAAACAGTGACGTTCTGTCATGTGTAAACTTGACATACGTATCGTACGCTATGCAGATGTCACTAGGAGTCCACAGAAGCACTGTAACTCTGCATTGCAGGTGGAAGCAGTGTTCCAGGGAACCCCAAGCGAACATGCATGCAAACAAAGCTACAGTAAGCAGGGCAGGAAGTAGTCCATTGTACAACAAAGAAGGGGTAACACTAACAGTAGGTAACAGTGCAAATATGTAGGCACTATCAACATGTACCCAGGAATGCACAGCACAGATGCCCATGGTAGAATTGATATTATGTCATAGTTAATTGTGATTTGGATTACAGTGGTACTGCACACATATCAACATGTGCAAACATCCACATTGCATAGTCGTTGTGGGCAACTTGCCACCATTACTGTACATGTCCATCATTGCGTATTACTACTTGCATTAGCTTCCCCCCTGTGCTACCCATGTATGTGGTTATCTGTTGACATCCTTACCACCGGTATGCAATAATGTGCAGCTGTTATACTTTGGTACGTACTATGGGTGCAGATAACAATTCAGGACAGACATACGGTTACTACATCGGGCATGCTGGGATATACACACAGTCATATCAGCACACTGTACTGTTACCAACATGATACTACTAATACACTTCTATGTAGTCACCCTGTTCATCAGCAACGTGTTTACCTGTTCCTGCACTGATGTTGGAGATTGCAGGAGGTGGCACAGTTTCATCATATGCACAGGGTGTGAATTAGGTATGCCTGAGTCTACCACTGATACCACCAATTGACATGTGTGTGTATGTGTGTTGGTGAGGGACAGAAGTACAGGTTGGGGCACTGTTGGTGCAGTGTGTGCGTGTATGTTGTAGCCCTAGGTGTTAACATTTTGCATGTGTGTATGCACGCACACAGTTCCACCTCATGGCTGCCATATACAGGGGTTTGTGGACAGCCACAGACTGCACCTGGCAAGTCATACAGATCAGTGTCTGTGGGCACGAACGTGGTACCTGTGCCAGGCAGGGGTGCTATGGACCGTATCCGGCACTAAGCCAGACTGGGTACTGTCATCAGAAGTGGGAGTGTGTTGACTGGACACAGATCCCTGTTGGGACTGTCCAGAGCCATGTGCACGTGGTCTCCTGGGGCGTTCCGATGACAGCACAGACCCAGCATTGCTGGGGCTGCTGCTGGCACTATGGGCCCATGCGCGGGCCTGTTATCATCCGCACCGACTGCCAGCTGCTGCTGTTGCTGGCATACGGCCACGTCGACACTGCAACCGCCCACCATTGCCCTGGCTCATGGACATTTGGTTGTGGAACTGCTGTAATATGTCCCCACAACATCTGTCTATGACATTGGTGAAATTACGGATAGCATCCGCTATGTCACGCATACTGTCAGTCATGGCTGTGCGACATGCTCTCAGCTCCCTCAGACCCTGTCTGGTGTACCTTTCCATATGCGACTGTGCCTGCATGACAGCCCGAAACATAGCTGATGTTGACAGACCTCTTTGGGCATGTCTGCCAGAGGCAGTACGCCCACGGATGCTCCCACGAGAACCCATGGGCAACTGTCTGTGTGGTACAATCGCAGGACCCTGCCCATGGCTGCTATGTGGAGAAGCATGTGCCACAGATGCCACATTACCCTGGTCAATGCCCACTGTATCCTGTCCATCACCTAGGAACAATGGTGACAAAGGCTGTACTGGCAGGATGACTGCTTGCAATGATGGGTTGACAGCTGTGTACTGTCAATTGGCTGACCAATGGTGGACCCTGACACACCTTCCTGTGCCATTACACAGATGTCATCATTACCAGTACCTGTGGCACCAGATTCAGGTTCCCTGCTGCAGGACACCAGAGCAGCACCAGAACCTGTGGGAGAAAGACAGGAAACACAGTTTACAGTGTCCACACAATGTTACCAGTGATGCACTTATGCACACATGCACACATGCACACGTGGACACATGCACACATGCACACATGCACACATGGACACAGGCACACATGCACACATGCACACAGGCACACATGCACACATGCACACATGCACATGTGGACACGTGTACACATGCACACATGCACACATGCACACGTGGACACATGCACACATGCTCACATACACACATGGACACAGGCACACATGCACACATGCACACGTGGACACAGGCACACATGCACACATGCACTAATACACACATGCACACGTGGACACAGGCACACATGCACACATGCACAACCCGCAGTATACACACAGAGCACTACTGAGTTACACTAGTATTACTAGCACTATCAGGACTATTATAGGTATTGTTAAACACACTCACCAGCATGGATGGCCTGCCTTGCTGTAACACCAGAGGGACCTGCAGAAATAAGGAGATGAATGTCAGTGGGCACAACTGTGCCATTGATACTACATATGATACAGTGCAGTAGTACACCAGTTGCCTTTCACACATCAGCTGCTGATATTGCTAATATCACACCTGCACAATTACATACTATGTTGACAGCTACATACCACAGACACACCTTACACATGCATAAACTAACAGTGTACAGAACAATCAAGTGTACATATGGCATATTACCTGCATGCTCCATGTTGTGCTGCTGTGTGGATCCAGCCTCCATCATGATGCAAGTGTATTGCTGTTGCTTTTCTGGGGCTCGAGCCCCAACACATAGGAGTAGCCCCTCCAGTCTGGTGAGGGGGGGGTGTGGCCACCCCACCTCCTGTGGCAACCTGTTGCCTGTGGATATCCGATGCACACTGATGGACATTTCTGATTAAATCACTGCAGTGATGTCATACCTGCTCATATGTCCTATTATGCGTGCCAATGTCATTTACCCTACGGACAAGGTCTTGCCACAGTGCAGCCCTCTCCTGCTGATTCTGGCTGGTGCGGGAAAACAGTATGTCATAATCCCGCACCAGGCTCTGGTGTATCTCCTCATCTTCCGCTGCAGAGTAGGCGGGATTACGCTGACGCGCCATCTCCCTGGAAGAGAACACAAACCGGATATCAGCAGACTATGTCAGCAATATATGGCACACATACTATACATGATACTCAAGTGTAGTGATATACTACTACTCCCATATGTTGCATGTGTGTGTCTCGTGGTGGATACACAAGTACATGGTCAGATATCAGTGTTCAGCCAACACCTGTGCAACAATACCTGCCACATTCCATACAACATAGTAGCTTGCCCCATCAGTCAGCACACTGCAGCAGGACCAATGCACAACCTCACTCTGGGGGTTCATACCAAGGTACTGTATGTGGAACGCCATCCACTAGTGTGATCTGGACACAAGTTACTCGGCCTGGATATACATATCCCACCACCACCACCAGCACAGTAGACTACTTTGATATGTATGTGATTAGACAGTTATTCACTTGTTAGGACTGAGATGGTATCCATGCAGCCCACTGGGCCAGTGGAAGCCACAACCCACACTGCTGACCCTTTGCGAATGCTTACCACGGACATGCCACAGACTGCATGGAACTTGCACACATTTCTAACCCAGACCCTATGCACAAAGGTTAGGAATCCTGTCCGGTGGACCCCAGCCAGAGGCAGATTGTATAATTTTATTTATTATTTATTTATTTATTTTATTTTATTTTACATTTGTTGACCGGGCTAGTCCAGCTGGATCAATGTCCATTTTCAGTGGAGGCCCGGGGAGAAAAGCTCCACAGATTAAAGCAAGATTATAGAAAATAAGCATGTACAATAAACACTTATGACATAGGCAATGAGCAAAAATACAAAGATATTAGTCCAGGTCAGGTAATACAAATCTAAGAAAAAAAGCAAATAATACCAACTACGTAATAAGAAAGGCATTAACTACTTTCAGTACAAATATGGGAGGATGGGAGTATTATGTAGTTCAAAATGTATATACATACTTGTAAAAACATTGATTGTACCAATTTTTTTTTTCCATATATGAGAACAGTAGTAGCAGTAGAGTCATTAAGTCATTTGTGATCACAGAGAAACATTGCAGTGTTGAATAAGGAAATAAGATAGTAGAAAGATGAAAGTAGGTTAGTCAGGATTGGTACAAGAGCAGAGCCAGAAGTTGTTCAGATGTAAAATAAGTTGTTTCTTAAAGAGAGGAAGAGTGGCTAGAGAGGAGATGTGTGAGGGAAGGTTATTCCATATTTTGCCAACTGAGTTGGAGAAAAGGCAGTTACCTGCAGAATTTGTAATTCTAGTAGTGTTAACTTGTAGCTTCTCGGAGGAGCGTAGTTGTTTCAGGTTATTATAGGGAGTCAAGAGGTTGCTAAGAGCCGGTGTTTTTGATGGTTGATATAGAATTTTATGTGCTATTAAGAGTTGTTGATAGATAAGCTTGTTAGGAAGTTCCAACCAGTGTAATTGTTTTAAGTTTAGACAGTGGTGAGTTCTATAAAGACACAGTCCAAACGCAGAGCAGCACTTAGTAGAGACGGGGATTCACGCAATGAATATGTAAAATCGTAAACAAAGCACCATATGCGTGATCCTCTAATGGCAATAAAACGCTAAGTAAATCCAATGTTCAAAACACGATATGCACTTTTGTGAGCTCAATAAAACTTTTATTTCAAACCAGAGTGAGCGCTTTCGCCAACAGGCTTCTTCGGACTCTTAATACAGGTTAAAAATTAAGCTTGTTTAAAAACCCCTCCATGATTTGTCATTGGTTGCTAGACTCATTATTATTATTACAAGGCGTATCTTAAAGTAATACATACATTACATACTAAACTGTTTAAAACCACAAACTCTTTCAGAAATACTAGTACCTAAAATGTTATTAACTAAAACACTTAATAGCAAGATATCAAAATTATGATAAATGCATGTCCAAACTGGCTGTTTACTAAAAATTAACAATTGCATAATCCCTCTTCAGAATAAACTACGAATGTGTTCTTAATAAAAATAGAAATCCATTGATAGTAGAAGCTGTGTCATAGCTTTCTATAAGACAGGGATCAGATCATATAGTCCAATGTTATCAGAATACAATAGTTTAGCACCCAAATATTCAAGCAGTGTCAATCCATCCTTTCAAAACGTTACCTGCTAACTAAACATTATTAGATATTTACAAACCTATAAAACATCTCCTTAACTAACTGAACAATTATAAGGTCTCATTTATGAATCATAACATCTGCTCAAAATTATTGCAAAGACCTCGACAGATTTGTGGCAACCTACGACCTAATGATTGGTGAGTGTGAGGTAACAAATAATAATATTGTAATTTCTATACAAAAAACTGAATCAATAAACAAAGAAATATACCTTCTCGGTTAATATGGACCAGTGAAAAACATGAAATAAACAAAAATCAATATTACATAACAAAATTCTAAAAAATCAGTCTAATAGATCTTCACTTATATTGCCATAATTACACTAGTGGATATAATTCTCCATTTATAATCAGTATGATTACCTTGTTCTACGTAATCTTCTACTTTTTAAAAAAGGTTTGATCTGTACCTTATCATTGAGACCAGGAGGTGTATCTGCTCTCCATCTGATAATCCACCTGGTTTCATGTTCTAAGGTTCTGTTGATCAAATCTCCTCCTCTAAAACCTTCTAAGACTGTTTGGATGACATAAAACTTGAAAGTATGATGTGTACCTGCCAGCTTGTTATGCCTGGCTAACGCATTGACATCTGAACCCACTCTAATTTGATAATTATGTTCTCTAATGCGTTCCTTGAGTGCACGGTTGGTCTTCCCTATATAATAAGCAGTGCATGAACTACAAGTGGCGACATAAACCACGTTCTTACTATCACAATTGGTGTTAGTACTGAAATTGAAAATGCGTCCTGTGGTAGGATGTGTGAAGATCATCTCTTTGTTGATAAAAGCACACTGATTACATCTACCACATGGTACGGTGTTTCTATTCACTGTACTACCGTTGTATGTGGGGTATCTTGGTCTACATAGTATACTCTTGAGATTGGGATGGTTTTTAAAAGCTATGCGTGGTACAGAGCCAACAATTTCACTAACCACCCTGTCTGACTTCAAGATGTCCCAGTGCCTATTCATAGCTTTTTTCACTTCTAAACTCATCCTGCTAAAGGCCAAGTTGGCCCTAACTTCAGTCCTAGATGGAATCTCAATATTAGGTTGTGCCACGTGTTCCATAAAATATGGTCTTGCACTGCTGGTCCTTAGGGAGTCTACTATGTGAATGGTGTCAGTGATTTCTTTCTCATGATAACCTCTCTCTAGGAACCTTCCTTTCATTTCCTGTACTCCATCTTCATAATGTTCTTGATCAGGGTTGAGTCTGGACACTCTCATGAACTGTCCTTTTAAAACATTGCTGAATACATGACGGGGGTGCATACTTTGCCTATGTAATAGGTTGTTCCTCTGGCACCCCTTTCTGTGTATAGATGTATTTAACATGCCATTTGACAATCTAGATACCTCAACATCTAAAAACGATATACTCATATTGGAAAAATTCATAGTGAATTTCAAAAACTCCGTGGTTGTGTCTAGGTATGATACAAAATTATTAAGAGAGTGCTCATCTCCCAACCACAAGAAGAAAAGGTCATCCACAAAACGGCAATACATGCCGACATGTTCAACAAATGGTGGATTATCATAAAGATATTTATCTTCCCACCTAGCCATGACTAGGTTGGCGTAGCTATTGGCACAGGACGTGCCCATAGCTACGCCATCCCTCTGTAAATATATATCTTCCTGGAATGTAAAGACATTGTTAGTCAAGATGGTTTCAAGTAATAGTGTAATCAGGTCTATCTTCTTATCAGGGAACATTGAGTGTGCTTTCAGATATTCAGTTATAAATCTAATACCTATATCATTGGGAATTACTGTGAAAAGACTAACAACGTCCAATGTAACTAAAAAGTAGTGTTGATCATCTCTTAAATGTCGTGTGTGGGAGTATAGGTCCAGTAGGAACTGCTTACTGTCTTTTAATATTTTCTCATTCTCATTAACTAAAGGTCTCAATACATTCTCCAGGTAAATAGACAGTGGTTCCGTGACCCACCCTTGGCCTGCCACAATAGGTCTCATGGGTGGGTCAGTATAATTTTTATGAACTTTGGGTAGTCCCTGAATGACCGGTATGATAGGATCCTTAACTTTAAAATAATCATACAATTGTTGAGTTATATGCAAAGACATGACAAGGTCATCTAAAGTGTTATATACACTGAATACCTTGTCTACCAATACATCATGGTTTATCTTTATGTAGGTCTGTGTATTTTCAAGCATATGTTTCATTTTATCATCATACTGGGTGTAGTCCATGACGACCACAGGCCCACCTTTATCGGCTGGTCTGATTATAATCAACCTGTCACCCTTTAAAGTTTTCAACGCTTGCCTTTGATTATAGTTTAAATTTTGTCCATGTCTAATTGGTTTCTTTTCCTGAAAACACCTATAAATGTCATTCTCTAGAACATTCCCAAATACTTCAATTGTGGGGTGTAGTTGTGGAACATATACACTATTAGCTCGAAACTTATTGTTTTCCATCTGACCATTGTATTGTCCAAAATCAAGTCTTAATTGTATATTTCGAATAAAGAGTTTGGTATCTATGATAGTGTCCACCAAGTCACTATCCTTAGTGGGGTTGAAACCAAGCCCCTTATTTAAAACCTGCTCTTCATATTTATCCAAAACTCTTCTGGATAAATTAATGACTAATGATTCTGTCTCCCCAACATTTTCTTTAATGTAGGACCTTGTTGTTGCTCCTCTACAGACCCTTTCCTCTTCTGCCTCCCCCTGCTGGTCGAACGTCTTTTCTCCAAAAAATGATCTTGGGCTATTGGAAGGGGTGCAGGCAATCTACTCATAGTTGTAATTGTACTATTGGTTTTTGGTCTAACTACTGCAGCCCCTGATCTTTGCACATCAGTAATGCAACCTACCAGGCCTTCTCCTACTTCAGAATTTATAGTTTCACCATTAACTTGTGAAAAAACAGGACTTTCAACTACGCTGACATTATTCGACTGTTCTACATCCTGTGTGATGGTCCTTACATTCATATTAACACCACTATCATTGGTCGAGCCAGTATTCTCATTTCTTACTAACATTGTATTGACTACTCGTCTCTCATTGTTAGTAGCTGGCTGGACTGTGTTGATGTTAGGTAACACCGTATGCAATTCTTCATACCCATTATTCCTTACAATTCTACTGGTGGACCCTTGTGGTTGAATTGACCCATTGTTACCCTGTTGAACCACGTTCCTATCTCTGGGCCAGGTGAAAACGTGATTATTTTTAAAATCACGTATGTCCCTCGTGATTTTAACCTTTTTCTGATCTAGTAAGCGTTTTTCCATAAGTAACACATCTTCTAAGACTCTTCCGAGTCTCTCTATATATGCATTATCAACATATTTATGTTTAAAGTCACTAAACAATTTGTTCACCATGAGTCTCAATCGGTTCTCTTCCGGTAGATGGTATTCGATTAATAGCTTCATATAGCTGAAGCTAAGCTCTAAATTGAGCTGCTGCCAACGGTACAGAAGGTCCGGGAATTGATTGCCGGATGTGGGCATTTTCAAAATGCGAAGCCCACGCGGTATAATACGTTTCAGTAAACAAACTTCGAAATATTGTCTCTGGACTTGTAATCTTTTCAATTTAATAAACACAGTCTCTAGCTCTTGTAAATCTCTAGTTGCATTAGAGCTACTTACATCAGCTTGAATATCAGTGTCTCCGTCGACAATAGGTTCAAAGTCCAAGAGCAAATTAGTCTCTCCGGTCACACAAACTTGAAATCTTTCCATAACGCTGCTAGCCCGTTCCAAAACAGAGGGAACATACGGTAACTCAATGTTAGAGTTATTCTCGTTCGCCATCCTCACTAGTTGCTGCGCTGACAAATAAAATTCTATAAAGACACAATCCAAACGCAGAGCAGCACTTAGTAGAGACGGGGATTCACGCAATGAATATGTAAAATCGTAAACAAAGCACCATATGCGTGATCCTCTAATGGCAATAAAACGCTAAGTAAATCCAATGTTCAAAACACGATATGCACTTTTGTGAGCTCAATAAAACTTTTATTTCAAACCAGAGTGAGCGCTTTCGCCAACAGGCTTCTTCGGACTCTTAATACAGGTTAAAAATTAAGCTTGTTTAAAAACCCCTCCATGATTTGTCATTGGTTGCTAGACTCATTATTATTACAAGGCGTATCTTAAAGTAATACATACATTACATACTAAACTGTTTAAAACCACAAACTCTTTCAGAAATACTAGTACCTAAAATGTTATTAACTAAAACACTTAATAGCAAGATATCAAAATTATGATAAATGCATGTCCAAACTGGCTGTTTACTAAAAATTAACAATTGCATAATCCCTCTTCAGAATAAACTACAAATGTGTTCTTAATAAAAATAGAAATCCATTGATAGTAGAAGCTGTGTCATAGCTTTCTATAAGACAGGGATCAGATCATATAGTCCAATGTTATCAGAATACAATAGTTTAGCACCCAAATATTCAAGCAGTGTCAATCCATCCTTTCAAAACGTTACCTGCTAACTAAACATTATTTGATATTTACAAACCTATAAAACATCTCCTTAACTAACTGAACAATTATAAGGTCTCATTTATGAATCATAACATCTGCTCAAAATTATTGCAAAGACCTCGACAGATTTGTGGCAACCTACGACCTAATGATTAGTGAGTGTGAGGTAACAAATAATAATATTGTAATTTCTATACAAAAAACTGAATCAATAAACAAAGAAATATACCCTTTCGGTTAATATGAACCAATGAAAAACATAAAATAAACAAAAATCAATATTATGATGGTTGACTGCAGACATGTGGCAGCTGTGACATTGCCATATGACTCACATAAACCACAACTGGGCCATAGAGGTGATTCACAGGTTACCTTTGCACATGCTAACCTAGTAGTGTGATTGCCATGGTGAGTACCAACACATAGGGCCAATGGGGAACAACATACTGAAGGTGTGTATGTGTGGGTGTACTGCTACTGTTTCATAGCACTGGCATATATGACTGCACACGTGGGTAAATGCCAGGTAAGACATGTGCAATGTGTCACAGGCAACGTACATGTGAACAGGACAAACAGTGACGTTCTGTCATGTGTAAACTTGACATACGTATCGACGCTATGCAGATGTCACTAGGAGTCCACAGAAGCACTGTAACTCTGCATTGCAGGTGGAAGCAGTGTTCCAGGAACCCCAAGCGAACATGCATGCAAACAAAGCTACAGTAAGCAGGGCAGGAAGTAGTCCATTGTACAACAAAGAAGGGGTAACACTAACAGTAGGTAACAGTGCAAATATGTAGGCACTATCAACATGTACCCAGGAATGCACAGCACAGATGCCCATGGTAGAATTGATATTATGTCATAGTTAATTGTGATTTGGATTACAGTGGTACTGCACACATATCAACATGTGCAAACATCCACATTGCATAGTCGTTGTGGGCAACTTGCCACCATTACTGTACATGTCCATCATTGCGTATTACTACTTGCATTAGCTTCCCCCCTGTGCTACCCATGTATGTGGTTATCTGTTGACATCCTTACCACCGGTATGCAATAATGTGCAGCTGTTATACTTTGGTACGTACTATGGGTGCAGATAACAATTCAGGACAGTCATACGGTTACTACATCGGGCATGCTGGGATATACACACAGTCATATCAGCACACTGTACTGCTACCAACATGATACTACTAATACACTTCTATGTAGTCACCCTGTGCATCAGCAACGTGTTTACCTGTTCCTGCACTGATGTTGGAGATTGCAGGAGGTGGCACAGTTTCATCATATGCACAGGGTGTGAATTAGGTATGCCTGAGTCTGCCACTGATACCACCAATTGACATGTGTGTGTATGTGTGTTGGTGAGGGACAGAAGTACAGGTTGGGGCACTGTTGGTGCAGTGTGTGCGTGTATGTTGTAGCCCTAGGTGTTAACATTTTGCATGTGTGTATGCACGCACACAGTTCCACCTCATGGCTGCCATATACAGGGGTTTGTGGACAGCCACAGACTGCACCTGGCAAGTCATACAGATCAGTGTCTGTGGGCACGAACATGGTACCTGTGCCAGGCAGGGGTGCTATGGACCGTATCCGGTACTAAGCCAGACTGGGTACTGTCATCAGAAGTGGGAGTGTGTTGACTGGACACAGATCCCTGTTGGGACTGTCCAGAGCCATGTGCACGTGGTCTCCTGGGGTGTTCCGATGACAGCACAGACCCAGCATTGCTGGGGCTGCTGCTGGCACTATGGGCCCATGCGCGGGCCTGTTATCATCCGCGCCGACTGCCAGCTGCTGCTGTTGCTGGCATACGGCCACGTCGACACCGCAACCGCCCACCATTGCCCTGGCTCATGGACATTTGGTTGTGGAACTGCTGTAATATGTCCCCACAACATCTGTCTATGACATTGGTGAAATTACGGATAGCATCCGCTATGTCACGCATACTGTCAGTCATGGCTGTGCGACATGCTCTCAGCTCCCTCAGACCCTGTCTGGTGTACCTTTCCATATGCGACTGTGCCTGCATGACAGCCTGAAACATAGCTGATGTTGACAGACCTCTTTGGGCACGTCTGCCAGAGGCAGTACGCCCACGGATGCTCCCACGAGAACCCATGGGCAACTGTCTGTGTGGTACAATCGCAGGACCCTGCCCATGGCTGCTATGTGGGGAAGCATGTGCCACAGATGCCACATTACCCTGGTCAATGCCCACTGTATCCTGTCCATCACCTAGGAACAATGGTGACAAAGGCTGTACTGGCAGGATGACTGCTTGCAATGATGGGTTGACAGCTGTGTACTGTCAATTGGCTGACCAATGGTGGACCCTGACACACCTTCCTGTGCCATTACACAGATGTCATCATTACCAGTACCTGTGGCACCAGATTCAGGTTCTCTGCTGCAGGACACCAGAGCAGCACCAGAACCTGTGGGAGAAAAACAGGAAACACAGTTTACAGTGTCCACACAATGTTACCAATGATGCACTTATGCACACATGCACACACAAACACGTGGACACATGCACACATGCACACATGCACACATGGACACAGGCACACATGCACACATGCACACAGGCACACATGCACACATGCACACATGCACATGTGGACACGTGCACACATGCACACATGCACACATGCACACGTGGACACATGCACACATGCTCACATGCACACGTGGACACAGGCACACATGCACACATGCACACATGCACACGTGGGCACAGGCACACATGCACACATGCACTAATACACACATGCACACGTGGACACAGGCACACATGCACACATGCACAACCCGCAGTATACACACAGAGCACTACTGAGTTACACTAGTATTACTAGCACTATCAGGACTATTATAGGTATTGTTAAACACACTCACCAGCATGGATGGCCTGCCTTGCTGTAACACCAGAGGGACCTGCAGAAATAAGGAGATTAATGTCAGTGGGCACAACTGTGCCATTGATACTACATATGATACAGTGCAGTAGTACACCAGTTGCCTTTCACACATCAGCTGCTGATATTGCTACTATCACACCTGCACAATTACATACTATGTTGACAGCTACATACCACAGACACACCTTACACATGCATAAACTAGCAGTGTACAGAACAATCAAGTGTACATATGGCATATTACCTGCATGCTCCATGTCGTGCTGCTGTGTGGATCCAGCCTCCATCATGATGCAAGTGTATTGCTGTTGCTTTTCTGGGGCTCGAGCCCCAACACATAGGAGTAGCCCCTCCAGTCTGGTGAGGGGGGGGGATGTGTGGCCACCCCACCTCCTGTGGCAACCTGTTGCCTGTGGATATCCGATGCACACTGATGGACATTTCTGATTAAATCACTGCAGTGATGTCATACCTGCTCATATGTCCTATTATGCGTGCCAATGTCATTTACCCTATGGACAAGGTCTTGCCACAGTGCAGCCCTCTCCTGCTGATTCTGGCTGGTGCGGGAAAACAGTATGTCATAATCCCGCACCAGGCTCTGGTGTATCTCCTCATCTTCTGCTGCAGAGTAGGCAGGATTACGCTGACGCCATCTCCTGGAAGAGAACACAAACAGGATATCAGCAGACTATGTCAGCAATATATGGCACACATACTATACATGATACTCAAGTGTAGTGATATACTACTACTCCCATATGTTGCATGTGTGTGTCTCGTGGTGGATACACAAGTACATGGTCAGATATCAGTGTTCAGCCAACACCTGTGCAACAATACCTGCCACATTCCATACAACATAGTAGCTTGCCCCATCAGTCAGCACACTGCAGCAGGACCAATGCACAACCTCACTCTGGGGTTCATACCAAGGTACTGTATGTGGGCCATCCACTAGTGTGATCTGGACACAAGTTACTCGGCCTGGATATACATATCCCACCACCACCACCAGCACAGTAGACTACTTTGATATGTATGTGATTAGACAGTTATTCACTTGTTAGGACTGAGATGGTATCCATGCAGCCCACTGGGCCAGTGGAAGCCACAACCCACACTGCTGACCCCTTTGTGAATGCTTACCATGGACATCCCACAGATTGCATGGAACTTGCACACACATTTCTAACCCAGACCCTATGCACAAAGGTTAGGAATCCTGTCCGGTGGACCCCAGCCAGAGGCAGATTGTATAATTTTATTTATTATTTATTTATTTATTTTATTTTATTTTACATTTGTTGACCGGGCTAGTCCAGCTGGATCAATGTCCATTTTCAGTGGAGGCCCGGGGAGAAAAGCTCCACAGATTAAAGCAAGATTATAGAAAATAAGCATGTACAATAAACACTTATGACATAGGCAATGAGCAAAAATACAAAGATATTAGTCCAGGTCAGGTAATACAAATCTAAGAAAAAAAAAAAAAATAATACCAACTACGTAATAAGAAAGGCATTAACTACTTTCAGTACAAATATGGGAGGATGGGAGTATTATGTAGTTCAAAATGTAGATACATACTTGTAAAAACATTGATTGTACCAATTTTTTTTTCCATATATGAGAACAGTAGTAGCAGTAGAGTCATTAAGTCATTTGTGATCACAGAGAAACATTGCAGTGTTGAATAAGGAAATAAGATAGTAGAAAGATGAAAGTAGGTTAGTCAGGATTGGTACAAGAGCAGAGCCAGAAGTTGTTCAGATGTAAAATAAGTTGTTTCTTAAAGAGAGGAAGAGTGGCTAGAGAGGAGATGTGTGAGGGAAGGTTATTCCATATTTTGCCAACTGAGTTGGAGAAAAGGCAGTTACCTGCAGAATTTGTAATTCTAGTAGTGTTAACTTGTAGCTTCTCGGAGGAGCGTAGTTGTTTCAGGTTATTATAGGGAGTCAAGAGGTTGCTAAGAGCCGGTGTTTTTGATGGTTGATATAGAATTTTATGTGCTATTAAGAGTTGTTGATAGATAAGCTTGTTAGGAAGTTCCAACCAGTGTAATTGTTTTAAGTTTAGACAGTGGTGAGTTCTATACTGAGATGCTGTGGCAAATCGAGCTATATTATGGTAAGATGTAGTCAGTTTCCTAAGGTTACCTTTAGAGATTAGTGTAAATAGAGGAAGCATACAGTAGGGTAGAGATAAGATGTGATTGTGCTAAGGTGGTCCGTGCTTCGGGTGTAAGGAAGGGTTTGATTCTGTACAGTGAACCAATCTTTTTATTAACTGCTTTTATAGTGTTATTGATGTGATAATCATAGTTAAGATTATTATCAATAGTAACACCAAGCAGTTTTGTAGTAGAGTCGGGGGAAATGTGGGAATTATCACTTGCAGTAATAGTGAAGTTTAGTTGAGAAGATTTGTGGGTAGGTGAGAATAGTAATAGTTTAGTTTTCTTGGGGTTGAGGAGAAGACATCTTTTTGAGAACCACTGTTCAACGGTTGAAAAGGTTGATTGTGTAAAAGACTGGAGTTCGATTTGAGAGGAAGCTGTACAAATTATGGTAGAATCATCTGCATATTGTATACAGGTAGTGTTTTGGATAGATGATTGGAGATCATTAATAAATATAGAGAATAAAAGTGGGCCTAGTATAGATCCTTGAGGTACTCCTAAAGAGATAGGTAGTAGAGCAGATACAGAATTTTTCCAGAGTACTGCTTGTTGTCGGTTTTCAAGATAGGATGAAAACCAGGTTAAGGAAGAGTAATCCAAGGCAAGGGATTTAAGTATGTGTAGAAGAAGTGTATGGTTTACCATATCGAAGGCTTTTGACAGGTCTAGGAAAAGAGAAGAGGTTAGTTTGTTGTTGTTACGGTTACAGTTGATGGTGTTGGTAAAAGAAAGTAGTGCAATGGTAGTACTATGTGAAGGTCTGATCCATGTTGAGTGTTAGCTAGTAGGTTGTTATGGAGGAGATGGTTAAGTAGTTGTTTGTGTATACATTTTCCATGATTTTAGCTAGAGGAGATAATAGTGCTATAGGGCGAAAGTTAGAAAGGTCAGTAGATTTACCTCCTTTGTGTAAGGGTATGATGTATGATATCTTCCAGATTGCTGGAAAAGTACTTTCTTTTATGGATCAGTTTATTAGGATAGAAACAGGGTAGGCAATAGCTTTAGCTGCTATTTGCAGGAATTCAGCAGGAAGCTTATCTGCTGAGGGGGTAGTGGGTTTAAGTTTTTGTAAAAGAGATTGTATATAGGAGGTGGATATGGGTTGTAGTTGAAGGGGAGGAAGAGAGTCATTGAAGTTACTTAAGAGCAGTTGAGAAGTATCAGGAGATAAGTGGTTAGCTAGACTTTGTATGGAAGTAGTAAAGAAAGTATTGAAGTTATTGGCTATTAAAGAGGGATCATCAGGGTCTGAGTCCTGTGGGTTGGGTGTAACTACTTTGCCTGGGGTAAGTAGATTATTGATAGTAGACCAGAACTTTTTTGGTTCTTTTTTGGTGGATTGCTGAAGTTCAAAGTAATAATTCTTTTTATCTGAAAGGATGGCTTTTTTGGTACTGTTTCTGAGCTCTCTAAAGGTTTGATGATCTGTTGGGTTTCTAGATGAACGCCATTTTTTCCAAGATTTATTTCTGAGTATAATTTTTTGCTTAGTATTAGAGGTTAGCCAGGGTGCTGTTTTAGTCTTTGTTCTAATGGTGCGACTTGGGGCATGTTGATTTAGGATTGCAAGGAATGCTGAATTGAAGTGTTCAACAGCCTTGTTAAGTGTGAGGTGTTTTAGAGGGGTCCAGTTGTATTGTGAAAGTTCTGTTTGAAACTGTTCGGGATTAAATTGTTTTTTGGAGTATAGTGTTCTGTGAGTGGTAGGTAAGTTCAGGTTAGTTTTTGCTCTAATGACGTAGGTGAGGGAGTGATCGCTAAGGTCATCTGGAAGGATGCCAGTTTGGTAGGTTTGCAGGGGGGAGTTAGTAAGGATCCAGTCTAAGGTGGTTTCTTTTTTGCTTTTTTTATTGATTCTAGTGGGACTATCAATGAGTTGTTTGAAACCATAAAGGTTTATATGGGAAGTAGGGTTAGCATTGTTACATGATTTCCAATCAATGTTAAAGTCCCCAAGGAATAGTGTTTCTTGAGGGAGTTTATTAGAGAGTTGTTCAAGAATTTGTTCTAAGGTGGGGATGTTATTTCCAGGGGGGAGATATGCACAGATGACGTTTATTGCTTTAGTAGTGTTGATTTGTATTTTGGAGCAGATTATTTCGGCATTGTTGTTTTGGGTAAGGGTAAGGTCAAGAAGAGTAAGCTTTAGGTTTGTTTTATATATAATTGCTACTCCCCCACCCTTCCTGGTGGTGCGATCAAGTCTAACAATGTTATAACCAGGTGGGTTAATTTCAATGTCTTTAATTGAAGACTATAACAATAGCAGGAGGCTACTGCAGGACAGAGCAGATTCACATTAAGGGAAGGCATCTGTGGTCAGCACTGGTAATTCGCTACGGTCTCTCATAACAACGGCCACGGCCTACTCTGGGAGGGAAATGGCAACAAACACTATAGATAACCACAAGGCCTTCTTCAGTTATGTTACACATATGGACCAAATGCCTCAGATATGCTCTGAGTTAATACATACCTACTTAACATTCACCGAACACACAGATATTGGCAACATTCTTGCAGACAGGCTCGGTTCACGTATCCCCCCTCCTTCTCCCCCACAAGTAGAAATACTTATCACAGCTGAATGTAACCTCCCTATCATCTCACATGTCCTCAGCAAAGCAGAACACACAGCATCACTGTGACCTGATGGTATCCCTGGATGTGTGCTACGTGCACTCCAAGAGGACATACAACCGCATATAAGACTGATGTTTAACCTTGCAATACTACAGGATATGTACCTGAACACTGGCATACAGCAACAGTGGTCCCACACCACTAAGGAGGCACCTCTACTGACCCTGGGAACTACCGCATCATAAGCATAACCGGCCTGGTCTGCTAAGCTATGGAATTATTCAGTATGGGACACATATACAGCGATATTGGGTACCTGCAGACACTTGTTCCCAGTCAGTTTGCCTTTGTGATGGGCTGATCCTGCCTTTTGAACCTGGTTGACCTTTCAAAACAGTCACTACAGCCATTGATGAGGGCAACGCACAGACAACTGCTGCCAGGATCATGGCCTAACACTGACTGACATGTAATGTATAGTCATCCCCTTTTGGTGGAACTACGTACACACAACATATCACATGGACATACCTATAGATACAGACCTATGACACATATGGAGGGTTCACAGTATGCAGACTATTAACCTGCTACTTTACATTACCTGTGTTTATTGCAGCTGGTTGCGTTACCAGTACTTCTGCTTCCTGCTGCTGCTGGCACGGCTTGCTACTGTCACTGCTGACAGCTTAGACTCAGTGTGTAGCGTGTGTTTTTTTTTTTTTCTCTCACTCTCTGTCTCTGTCTGTCTCTTTCCCTCTATCTGCCTCCAGACAGTGCAATGAACGTATTGCATGTGTGGAGTGTTAGTACAGGATGCTTTTGTAGGTATCTGCATAGGTCCATGTGATGGCCTCTGCACCAATTGTAAGCCAGCATTTGCTAATTGCATGCAGCCAGTTGTGTATTGATTGCAGTTCTCACTGTGATTTCAGGACAGTGCTATAAAAGGGTATGTGAGATAGGCATTGCCCTTTCAGATTGTAAGGGTGGGGACCATGCTGGTATGCTGTGGACACTCTTCTGTGAGTGTAAAGGTTAGTATCTCTCTCATGATTCAGGCTGTGTTGTAGATTCACATTTCTCCATTCATCTCTCCTGTTTCCTGTAGTAAGTGTGTATGCACACTGACACCTACAACTATACATACATATATATATATATATATATATATATATATATATGTAAATATACATACATTTATATATGTACATTAACTGACATTATTACCTACTAGCTACCAACTAGCATGGCTGTTTCTGTTCACACATTACTATTATGGAAATCCACTAGTTTTGACAGTAATTCTAAATGACATGCTTTGTGTACTACACATCCTATATTCCCTTTACATTCATTCCTACTATAACATGATATATTTATTTTAGCACAATGTTCTTGTATAAGAGTCATGGCGTAGTGGTAGGTCATGCAGACTACTGTTTCCAAGGTCCTGGGTTTGGGACTGACAGTGGGATTTTATTTTGCTTTTGAACTGACTACAGGACCTGTCAATCAGAGTGACTAAGGCACTTTTAAGCAGTTGTAACCGAGTTAGCGCTGGTTTGCGCGGAGCTCACGCATGCGCACTGGCGTTTAGCTCTGCTCACACACGTGCACATCCGCTTACAACCGCTTAACAGTGCTTACTCTGGCGCACACCCGCGCTATTTTCTTTGAAAGAAATGAAAATGGGGAGACAGGAAAGTGGTGAAAAAGGGGTCACAAAGAGGGTAAGACAGTAAGGAAACAAGCTTGGGATTTGCAGGAGGGATGTAGGTAAGGCCCATAGCTGCCCATTTCTTCATCAGCAACAGCTGTGCATATGTATCTAATTTGGTGTGACATTTGAAACCTTCCACCCCTGAGAGAGGTGTCAGGATAACAATAATACTTGTTGTACAGCCAATTGTAATTGATAGTTTCCATGTCCAGCAGACATGTGTGGGGAATGGGCAGCTATGTATGGGGCATAACTTTTTTGTGGGTACAGAGTGCCCCCTTTTTTTTTTCAAGGGAGAGTGGTATGTCAGATGAAGGAAGTCGGTATAGCTGGGGAGGTAGGTTGGGTAGGTCAACAGACAAGACAAACAAGATGCATACAGGGGTGGTGTATGACACATGTGGGGGGGTTACACAATTGACGGGGCCAGAGGTTTGGATATCCAGAGCCCACAGATGGCAACAGTGGAACTGATATCCCCAACCATGGGCAGTTGCCACTGTTCCTTCACTGCCCAGGACGGGGCTGTGCTGGGGGCTGTGTAGGCCGGGCAACAGGCATGCCCGTAAGTTGTGCCACCTGTGCCTCAAGCTGGCGTAGGGGCCCAAGAACAGAGTCCTGGATCTCCCTATGCACCACAGTCCGGATGCTACGGAGGGTGAGTGGTGGTTCTCCTCCGGCCACACTTGCAGAGGGGGGATGAGCCCCATCCCCTGCCGCGCTTCCACCTGCAGGTGGCACAGGGCCACCGGAGGAGGGTCCAGACTGGGCACTAGTGCCAGGTGCACTCGCCAGCTGAGGTGGGAGAGGTGGGTCCACTGGAACCCGCCTTCCCTGTCATCCTATGTTTTGCATTATGTCATGACAGTTTGGGTTGGTAACATATAATACCATTCACAATTAGTTGTAACAGCATGCATTAGAATTCCCATTAACCAAACACCCAGATATTCACACCATTGAACAGCGAGCATAACACATGCATAATTTGAACAGCAATACACAGTCCAACAACATGCAGGGTTGATTAATGGCAACAGGCCATCAACTTTGGATGTATGAACAGGGCAGATGCATCAACAGACATGCAAATATTTATGCCCCAACAGGACAAATGTCCAGGGGTGTTAATTGTGATTGCACATACCATTTTCACGTGGAATGGGTTATATGTGGTTATAGGGTGGGGTGAAGAAAATAATATTAACACCTTCGAATACCAATACATATGCTGTACATTTCTAATAGCTGCACATATATACACACTACTGTTCTAACTAAAGTTTCCTATATGATAACTACTTCAATTTGGTAATAGGACTGTTACTGCTACATCAATATACATTTTATTGTTCTTCATACACATTCATATCTGGCTTTGTTCAGCTACATCATCCTGCTACATTTGCTTTATATAGCTATAGACAACTGTGGATGTTTGGTATGTCAGACAATCATACTATCTGCATATTGCAGACTGAGAGCAACATATCCAGATTTTGGGATACACATTCCAGCTGCAGCAACACTTTGAACAGATTTTGCTGTTTGGTTTTGCTTCTCACATGTATTTCATTCTGTACTGACTGCAGTATACTTTATTCAGGGGTTATTATTACTTTATTGGTGGATTCATAACACTTTCTCACACTCTCTCACTTGTTTTCATTTTACTATTCAGTATGGTACTTACTTCTAGGCTTTATTTACATGTTTTACCTGTAGTTATTACAATCCTTTCCAGCAGTCTCACTTCTGTCATGTTTCAGTATTTCATCAGGGGTATATTTCACACATGTGATTTGCTCATCTTCTGCAGCTGTACTTTTCAGCCTGCTGCAGGTTGTGTACTATTATATTACAGGTGGGGCATCTTTATTTCAGACTTTATTTCAGACATTTTCATTTTTCTGTTTGGATTACAGACTGCAACACACTTTTGTAATCAAGCAATACTTGCAAACACTCTTACACTTGTTACTTGCACATTCTATTACTTAGTGACTACACTGCACTCTTTTGCTAACTGTCATACTTTTATATTTCTTTACAGTTACTGGGAGAGGATTACTGACCTGCCTGGTGGTGCAACCGCACCAGCCTATCACCACAGGCTCTGCGGTTCGCAGAACGGACACCTGCAGCTGTAATCTAAATAAAGTAATATTGGAATACACATCTCCATAATATCAGCTAGTTTAATTTCTTACATACATAATTACATGTAACTTACTCAGTAGTGGGGCATTGGGCATTTGCCGGGCCTCCTGGATCCAAAGGTTCAATTGGTCCTGCTTGCGTCTCTTCAGGTCCACATGGTGGTGATGAACCTGCTCACCAGTCCTTGGAATCCCTGTGGCACTGGTGAGATCATGAGCCAACCAGTCCCACACCTCAGCCCTATATGCTCCCCACAGGACCTGGCCCTGCATGAGTTGGGCCTCATGATTGTGGACTAGGAGCCAGACCATGTATCTGGACTCCTCATCGCCCCACCTCTGTGCTCAAAAGCAACTACCCTCACCTACTCCTGTCATTCTGGCTGCAAGTCAGTTCTAGAATCGTTTATGCTGTGTATTCCCGCCTATGGGGCTTATATAGGCCGTTTTTCTCGCACATATCTGTGATTGGCCATTTTGGAATTGTATCAACTTAACAAAACCTGCTTTGTCATGCTCCATTTTGTATTCATTCCTATATATTTGCTATTACTGCATTTATAGGTATTGCTGTCATGGCTTAGTGGTTCAGTACCTTCACTATGGTGTATAGTATCCTGGGTTCAAACCTGGCCACTGCATTTTATTTTTTATGACTGTCTAGACAGGCTGAGGGGTGTGTCTGTGTAAAGGCAGTTTTGATACGGCTTGCTCAATGTTGCCCGTCGGTTAGCTTGTTGATGTGGTGCGCAGCTCCACGCAAATGGGGTACGCTGGTTTACACCTCATTTGGCTATCAGCACGCATATTACGCTCAGCTCAGCTAGGGGCACACAGTTTCAGCATGTTAAACCACTGCTCACCTACAGGCACTCATTTTCCACCTGTTAAACCACTGCTCACCTACGGGCACTCATTTTGCACCTGTTAAACTACTACTCACCTACGGGCACTCATTTTGCACCTGTTAAACCACTGCTCACCTACGGGCAGATGCACTCACCTTGTTAAACTGTAGCTCAGCTATCGGCACATCTGGCATTTTTTATTATTTTGTTATCTCACATTTCTTCAAAATAAATGGACTATTTCATTACATTTTACATGAACTATGATTTTATATGTGTACATGTTTGTCAGGGACTTGTTTCGTGCTTATTTTACTAAAATAAAATTTGGTGCTGTGGGGGCTCGAACCATGAATGCCTGCTCTTCAGCTGACATCTTTACTGCTACGCTATTGCTTCTTGGGTTACTTTGCATATTTGGTTCTTATATCCTTTTCCACTGACTGCTAACTGTGGCTAAGCTACGGGCATACCCGCGCAAACGAGCGCACTCATGGGCAAACATCTTTATGATTAAAAAAAAATATATAACATGTTCATTTATATATTTTATGTTCATAGTCTGTGGGGGCATGTGTTGTGTTGTGTTTATTCACATTTCCATGGCCTCTGTCATGGGTGTTTACTTTGGGCAATTTTACTCTTCTGGGGGCGTGTCCGCTTGCAGGGCTCGGCCTACGGACACACCCCCTACTGTCTTCCACGGACCGTGTTAGCCTTCGGTGTGATTCAGCATGCCCTCATGCATATGCATGACATCCAAGGAACAAAAAGCGAGGTGGAACACTGCTATACTTTAAGACTTTATTTACTAAAACACGATACACAAGATGAGCGCTTTCGGGATGTACCCTTCATCAGATGTAATTCAAACATTTAGCAAACATTTTATAAGAGGCAGCTACCAATCACATTCAATAGAAAACCCGTCTATTTTGTAAAACAGGTTTAATAGGTATCACTTAATTTAAACCAGGCTTCCTATTGGCCATTAAATCAACAATCCATCTGGTTTCTACCAATTCAGTTTGCAACTTTATGTCACCCCCCCCCCCTACTGTTGAGTCTGACACTAACAATAGTGGAATTTTTACATTCGACAACCACATTTTTTAGGTTCACGGTCAACTGTTCATATGATTCCATTGATTTTTTAGATGTATGTGTGGGACAAGATGGATCAGGTTTTAATTCTAAACTTTTTAGGAAAGAGTGCTGGAAGAACACTCTTTTATCGTTTGATAGTATGCATCCCAGACACACATACCCTAATGTTGTACAAGGGCAAGTTAGCAGGGCCTCCAGGCTTTGCCTGGAAGATTCCACCTTTGAAGAAGAGGTTGCTAACCTTAAAGATTCCTTTAAAAGCAGGGGCTACAAATCTGATATGGTGAACAAGGTTATAGATAGAAGTAAAGACTTAAGGTCTAATGTATATAAACCCTGGATAAAGCGAGCCAAGAATGATGAAAATCATACAGATAAGAGTAACTCACGTATGGGGCTGCAATTGATGTTCACTTATAGTAGTAACATTAAGGATGTATGTAATATAGTGCGTAAGAACTGGAATATCCTTACAAGTGATAATAGTCTGATAGGTATTATGGGATCTTACCCTAGCTTTAAATATAGAAGGAATAAAAACTTAAAAGATCTATTATGTAAGGAACGTTCCATTTTTAACATCAATCATCAGGTTTTATTTACCACAGGGACAACACCATGTGGACTTTGTAAAGCCTGTCCTAATATTAATAAAGATACACAATTTAGGCATCCAGTTACGAACAAAATATTCTTCTTCAAGGGAAAGGCTACCTGCCGTACTACAGACATAGTTTATTTAGCTGAATGCTGTCAATGCCCGTGTTTTTATGTTGGGAAGACAAATAACATGTTTAAGGTGAGGATTCTGCAGCACCTTTCAAGTATTAGAAATGGTGATGAAAGAAATGCATTATGTAGGCATGTGAAAGAGTTCCCAACACATAATTTTAAATTCCGGGCTATTGTTAATGTCAGACTCAACAGTAGGGGGGGAGATATAAAGTTGCAAACTGAACTGGTAGAAACCAGATGGATTGTTGATTTAATGGCCAATAGGAAGCCTGGTTTAAATGAAGTGATACCTATTAAACCTGTTTTACAAAATAGGCGGGTTTTCTATTGAATGTGATTGGTAGCTGCCTCTTATAAAATGTTTGCTAAATGTTTGAATTACATATGATGAAGGGTACATCCCGAAAGCGCTCATCTGGTGTATCGTGTTTTTTAGTAAATAAAGTCTTAAAGTATAGCAGTGTTCCACCTCGCTTTTGTTCTTTGGAATATTTATTTGCTTGCCTGGGTGGACTTTGGCACAGCACTAGATTTGTGTTCTTTTAATATGCATGACATGCTAGCGTCACACCGTTTAACTGCAGCCTCCGTGTAAGCCATGTATCTCTTACACGGAGGCTTCGTGAATCCTGCCCACAATGTCAAAAAGATATTTAATGCAGTGGGGCAAGCCTGCCTGTACCCACTAACCCTGCTAATTATATATACCTACTCAGAGACCGCACAACAGTGAGGAAAGGACAAACTCTGTTTTCAATATTTTGTATTTTAAACATTTTGTGTTTCAACATTTTGTTTATTTCAGTCAAATGGTATGAAACCCTATATATATATATATATATATATATATATATATTCTTCTGCAATATAGGATGAACTGTAATTTTAGAGAGTTTATAAATGGATGCTAATTCATAGTTTTATACTGCCCAATCAATAATTATGGGTGACTTGGGCTCATCCAGGACTAAATATGCTTGATATTTTGGATGATTATATTGATTATATTATTGTCCAGGATACAATTAGCCCATCTAAGGTATTGATATTGTTTTATCCCTCTGAGAAGATACCTACTGTTTTAAAAGCTGGGTCAAGTCATCTGACCTAGAGGTGAATCTGTATTCTATGACTTTTTATAATGAATTTGTTGGTAGATAGAAAGGATTACATTTCATTGTGTGATCTGATTGTTAGGTTTAACGGTAAGATAGTTTTCTTTCAGGGTAGAAACTATGTGCTACCTATTTATTTAATGAAATACTATTCAAAATGAATTAAACAAGGTTGGTATAGTGCAATTAACACTGTTAAAGCTGAGGCTGAATAGTTCAAAACATAAACGAGTAGGGTAACAAGTGGGTATGGGGTGATAAAAAAATGAACATAATGTATAATTATATTGGGAGACGCTTGTAGGTATTCTTAGCTTGGGGAGATATTTCATATTTCATTGACAGTGGTGGCTGGTCATAATCGTAAGAGACAGAGTTTTACGAATGGTACCAAATGTGCTGAATGTCTTCTGATTTTTGAAAACTATCATTTTGTGTCTATATTATAACATCGAAGTTCTCTAACATCGAATGATATAACATCGAACCCGTAATGTCGAATGCTGAAAACAGCGAAGGTGCAGGACATCGAATTCTTTCCCAGGGAAAGAATTCGGTGGGCCGTTGCTGTGACTTCACTGTTTTCGGCATTTGATATGTTGGAGCGTTACGGGTCGGATTCAGGTAAGTGTGCGATTGTGTGTAGGTTAGGGGGTGGGTTAGGTGAGTTAGGGTTAGGGAGTGGGTCAGGTAAGTGTGCAGTTGTGTGGACGTTAGTGTTAGGGCGCGGGTTTAGGTAAGTGTGCGATTGTGTGTAGGTTAGGGTCAGGGGCGGGATAGGTGAGTTAGGGTTAGGGCGCAGGTCAGGTAAGTGTGAGAAATTGTGTGTAGGTTAGGGTTAGGGGGCGGATTAGGTGAGTTAGGGTTAGGGCGCAGGTGAGGTGAGTGCACGATAGTGACGGACCTTAGGGTTAGGGTTGAGTTAAGGTAAGAGGATAGCTAGTACTGTATGTAAAGTTTAGTTTAGGTGTAGGATTTTAAGTGTATGTGTGTGGATGGCTGTTTTTTTGTGTGTGTTTGTGCTGTGTGTATGTTTCTTGGAATAGCAAATTTTTTCCCTGGGAAAAAATTCGCTATTCTGACTGTTCGATGTTTTCACACTTCGGTGTTTAGGGTTCAATATAATAGTATTCGATGTTAGAGAACTTCGATTTTATGATATAGACCTGTCATTTCAATATTCTTTTAACAATTTTTATGAAAGGATCTTTTTGTGTATATTAACTTCAAGTGAGTTTTTTTTTTATATTAGCTGATGTGTAGTTTTATGGAGAGGACTTTTTTATAGATTTTAATTTCATTTATAAGTTCTGTAGTTGGTGAAGAAAGGGGTGCATTAGGATTGTCGTTTTTATTACATGGGAAAGAGACAGCATAATAGTTAATGTCTTAACCTTACAGATACAAGATACAGGGTTTGATTCTGGCCTCTGGTTATTGGCTCAGCTTGTAGTACTCTGCAGACTAGTACCCTAGTACTTATCAATGAGTCTAAATCATCAGATATTAGTTTATTTTTGAAGTAGTTTTCTTATTGTTTCTTTCGTCATTGCATCATGGGTCTCAGTTTGGGTGGTACGCTAAGCTGGGATGTTTAGCATTTGGGTCATACAGTTTCATATGTTAGGAGTCATGATTATGGTATATGGTTTGGAGATCAGGTAGGTGCTTTCAGCAAGTTTAGTCATGGATTCTGGAAGATGACCATTGATCACTTCATAAGATGTCCTTTCCACAAGGATACTGTATCTCTCATATTAGTAGAACATTTTAATGTGGAGATTTCTTTTTTACTTTTTTGAGTAGTGTAAAAGGTTCTTGTTTCAGATGCATAAAATGTAGAAAGGATAGGAAGGTGTACAGAAGTCAGTATCTTAGTATGGCAGGTAGTACAGATTAAAATTTTTGAGATGCTAGTAAGTCATTTCCTCTAGCTAGGTGCAAAGGGTTTGAATCTTCAACCTTCAGTACTTTGTGATTCTGAGCGAGTCACTTTGCTAGGCTGTACTCCTGGTTTACCTCTGAAAAGGAACATTGTTGGACTTACCTGGTAAATAAACAACTAAAAGTATTGCTGTTTAGGTGAAATGTGTATTTTTTTTTTTCTTTTTTATAAGTTTGTTCTTTTCAGGTTTACTTCTTGTGGTAAAATTTCTACCCTTTCAGGTCTGAAATAATTTCATGTTTCTTTTATTTGGCTTTTTCAGATGTTTATTTACTGGTTTAATTGGACGCACTAGTTCATTTCTGTCTTAGATTTTTTTTTCAGGATGGAGGATCATTTAATGCATCGTTTTGGATGGCATTCTAAAGAAATCCCTTGAATATCTTTAATATTTATTATTTTCTAAGAAAAATGTTTAGTAGTTCTTTGTATATATATAACTGTCACCTATATTAGTTGTATAGGTAATGTGATTTTAGATGGAGTTCTGAGTCACATTTTGAGTTAAGGGTTATAAAGACCATTGTTTGTACAGGTTCTAATCTGGTATTTTTCCTTTCAATTATACATTCTGAGTTAGTCGCTAGTGTGTCTTTTTTGGTTGTTTTTCAATCGGGGAACATGTTGGTGGACTAACATGTGCTTGTGTTTATTATTAAGAATGTAGTTAGGGGACTTTTATGTTTCACATGAACTAGATTCCACCATTAATGACATAGACAGAGCGATGATGGTTCAGTGTGTGTGTGTGTGTGTGTGTGTGTGTGTGTGTGTGTGTGTGTGTGTGTGTGTGTGTGTGTGTGTGTGTGTGTGTGTGTGTTGTGTGTGTGTGTGTGTGTGTGTGTGTGCGTGTGTGTGTGTGTGTGTGTGTGTGTGTGTGTGTGTGTGTGTGTGTGTACATGCAAGGCACACAAAATATGGGTGTGTGTGTGCGCATGCACGCACACACATGATTGTCTGTGTATAAAACTACACTGATAGATGAGTTTGGTAAATATGTTTATCAGCTACAGATTGTAAATGTTTTTATTTATTACCATCTTATTTATATATCTGAGCATTTATCATTACTCTGTGTATATCATGGTTATCCTATTAGTATAAATGATCACAATAATTTAGTTCCATTAACATTTTAATGAAAGAATGAAAAACTGAAAAACATGGACACTTAAACCATAGACGCACACAAATAATAAAATAACAATTAAAAAATAAATAAACCCACACAACTTAATCCCTTAAAATAAAAATGATCAAAATTAGAATTAAAAATGTTAACAGAATAAAAGAAAGTCATAACTACAGCCAGCCAGCCTGTCTGAAAATGGCTTTGCTTTAAAAACAGAGCCAGTTCTAAATATATATCTCTCAACTGTCCAGATTTGCGCAGAATATCCAGATTTTTGCCTCATATTTTTGATTTATTCCTCATAAAATTTTGTTTTTCTGGCAAATTCTTGGTAAATCATTGAGGACTGAAGCCAAAAAATAATGACAGACTTTATAACCATCACAAAATTTACACAAATGCTAAACCTGTTATTCCATCAACTTTCTAAGTTTATATGAGCAATATTTAAAATGTGTCCCTATTCTGGGGCCTTTGTCCCCCATTATTTATGGCTTTGTCCAGATTTCTTGAGCAAAGAGGTTGAGAACTATTTAAACTAAGTAGGATAAAGCAACTAAATGCATAGCTAAACTTTTAAATTAAAGTGCAATATAACTTTCACTAGACTAGTAAAATAATGCCACTACACTGAATGACACTATAAGTAAATAAATAAATAAATACATAAATAAATAAATAGATAAATAGCTACACAAATAAATAACATTGGAAGAACAGTAGAAAGCCAAGTATTAGACAACATGCTGGTACCAGTGTAAATTCCTACAAAGAAGAAAAAATAAGAACCTCTGCAATTACCGTAGCCCATTGAAATTAATAAAATTGTAATTCAGAATAAAATAATAATGACAATAATATGAAAAACTCTAAATAAATTAAATCTGTAGGGGCCTGGTTTGAGTGGCAAGGGAATTGTCTTGGCCTTGTCACTTATCACAAAAGTAATTTCATAAACCTACATCAATCCATTTATCGAGATTTTCTTGTGGTTATTTGGGATACTGTTTCCTATTTATTTGTATGTGGTAACTGCATAGTGTATTAATCCAACAGGGTTTTTCACATAGTTTACATAAGTTTCTATAAACTAAGTATCACATTGCTGGTTTTCTACTGTACTTACCAGGTAGTGCAGAAAAAATGGGAAATAGAAAAGACCGACCAGGCTAGGAAGGAATACCGGTTGGCTAACAAAGAAGCTAAGAAAGGAGCTGCAATAGCAAATAATAGGGCATCGGAGGAGCTCTACCAGCTTTTGGAAAGTGACTCAGCAGGTGGCACAAAGAAACTACATCAGCTTGCAAGGCAAAGACAGAATGAGAAAAAAGATAGTCAAACACCCTTCATAAGGGATGCCAACAACAACCTGCTCACCAGTCCACAGGACCCTCCAGCAGCTGCTGGATGAAGAAAACTCCACAGAAGCTGTACTGCCCCAAAAACAGGATATGATGATATAAGTGGAGCCCACCCTAGAAGAAGTAAGAACAGCACTAAGGAAAATGAAGTCAGGGAAAGCAGCAGGCTCAGATGAGGTAACAATAGACATTATAAAGATGCTGGGTGAGGTAGGAGAGAAATGACTCCAGAGGATACTCCCTGAAGTGTGGAGAGAAAGGCATACCCAAGATGACTGGAGAATAAGCATACTCATGGCAGTGTACAAGAGCAAAGGGGGACATCCACAACTGTGGGCAGTACAGAGGCATCAAACTCTTCTCACATTGCATGAAAATTCTTGACAGGGTGACTGATAAATGGATATCTAGTAGCAGAATGTAAGATGGGATATGAGCAGTTTGGATTTAGATCAAGATGCAGCACAACTGACCCGATGTCGGCAGTCAGACAGATAGATGAGGAAAGAGTCCAAATGCACACTCTTATACTTCAAGAAAGCATATGACAAGGTCCAAAGAAAACTGATCTGGGCAGTACTACAGTGGTTTGAAGTCCAAGAAACATTTGTAGAATTAGTGTAAGCTATGTACATGGACCCAGTGGCTCAAGTGCAAACAATGTTCGGCCTCACAGAAGGGTTCCCAGTGGGGGTTACAGATGATGGACTACATTATCAAACAGGCTGGAGGGGACATATCAGCAAAGGTGCTGTAAGCAAACAATGTGGTATTATGGGCAGACTCTGACCAAGAACTTCAGCAAAGGACAGGGGAATGGAATGCAAAACTGAAGGCACATGGGATGAAACTAACCACAGATAATACAGTGGTAATGGCAGCAAACTGAGGAAATCAGAAGAAGCTGAGAATTGAGATAGAAGGGAAGATAGTGGAATGGGTAAATAACTTCAAGTATCTGGGAGGATTGGTTGAGGAGAAGAGAAGTCTGAATGAAGAGGTCAAAGCTAAAATCTCAGGTGTAGTCCATGACAGAAGAATGCCAAAGAAGCTGAAACATAAGGCATACAAGACAGTTGTTCAACCAGTACTACTGTATGGTACAGAAACCTGGGCAGTAGAAGCAAAGCAGATGAAGAAGCTAGAGGTGATGGAAATGAAGTGCCTGAGATGTGGTAGGATGCACACTGCGGGACAGACAAAGAAATTAGGACAGAAGAGCAGAAGCCAAAGTAGCTCTTATTGCAGAAAAGGTCATAGAGAACAGATTACTGTGGTTTGGACACATTTGCACAAAAGCAGAAGACAATCTGCTGAAGAAGATTTGGGACAGACAGGAAGAAGGTAAGAGGAAATGAGGGCATCCAGCAAAGAGGTGAATGGATTGTGTGAAAGAAGATCTGTGACAGTCAGTCATGAGTGTTGAAGAAGGCAGGAGTGTGGCACTGAATCGAGAGATATGGCAACAGTTAACATGATGCCCAGACCTCATGTAGACAATGGAAAAAAATGGGGTTGATTATGATCATTCCTAGGTAAATTGTAAACATTTTTATGTATTTATTTATTTATTTATTTATGTGTGTGTGTGCGTGTGTGTGTGTGTGTGTGTGTGTGTGTGTGTGTGTGTGTGTGTGTGTGTGTGTGTATGTATGTATGTATGTACATATGTATTTATTTTTAATTTGACAGTATTATTACCTTAGTATAATGAATATTATGTTCTAATCGGTTAAGGTTTAGCTTAGTCACATGTTATTTTAATGTTATTTAGTGCAGATTTTTAATTTAGAGACAGTTTGGTAGGCAATTATTAGCTTATGTTTTTGTTCTGCTTTAGGTTACATTTGTTCTAAGGAGGTTGAGTTATATAGATGCTTTTTTATGTGGTATGTAAATGTGTATTATTTAAGGGTACTTTTTTGTGAGTCGACATAAGTTATGGTGATTAATGACACACACAGAGTGATAATAGCATATCCTTACTGAATGTTACATTTTTTCACATCTGTTATCTGTGTCCGTTATCTATCTGACCCGACACTTGCAGCAGCTGGAGAGGCCACAAAAGTTCCTCACCAAAAGGATAAAGGGTCTCAAACATCTGTCCTATGCTGCCCGACTGATCAGGCTCAGAGGTGACCTTTGCCTAACATACAAGGCCATGTCAAACCCAGATTTGATGAATATGCTTCACCTCAAAAATCTAGATCCGGAGACTTAAACGCTGGAGGGATAGATTCATCACCCAAAGACTCCTATGCTGTGGAATAAAATCCCGGTATATGTGAGGCAGAGCACTCACTGGCCTTGTTCAAGAGAAATCTTGACCAATGGATGGGGGATTACCTCAGTGTCACTGCTCAACAGAGGCACAGCAAAATAAGCCACAAAACTATGGGCTAGGCTTGTAAATGCCCTCGGGCAGATAGCCTAGTATGAACCTATGAACCTATGAACCTATCTGTCTGTCCATCAATCTATCTGTCTATATATCTACACATTCCACTCTACCACAGAATAATCATCTCCTCATCAGAAGGTACGTACTTGTAACACTGTCCAGCCATAAGCTACTTTTAATTTGGAGTCATATATGTTATACCAGTTACAGTTTGCATGTTTTGTTATATTTATAACCTTTACTAACTTTTATTTGAAAGCACCAAATAATACATCAAAAGACTAATATATTACTTGTCAGTGAAACCAAGGTCACTCCTATTTTTAATACATTTATGACATCATAAGATAGGGTATGGAGTGAAAACAATCTAGCAATCTACATCTTAACCTTCTAAACTGAAAGACTATTAGTGCAACTTATATTGTCTGTTTGAGGTGAGTCAAGAAACTGTGCCAAGGTTTGCCTTTGTGACCATGTATTAAAAAACAATATGACTGATATTGAATGGTAATAATTCTAAACATACCAAGATAACAGAGTATCCTTTGTAAGCCAAAACATAGACGTCCACAATCCCATTCTGGCCTAGCAACTTAAAGTCTAGGTGTGTACACCAGGCTCCTCAGACAAATCTCTCAACCCAATAAAAATGAGGCATAACACTTTAGCCCCCTTAGACTTACTTTTTAAACCATGCCTCTTCAGTCTTCCCAACCTGTCACTAAACTCCAAAGTCCACCGAACTAAGAAGGGGGAAACCAAAGGGGGGGTAAAGGCTGCAAGGTGACCATCCCCCTTTTATATAATGTCTGTATGCAAGAACAAGAATGGTGAAAAGGACAAATGTCCAGTGTTAGGGATAATGGGAGGGGTCTGTTAGCTGACCACAAAAGTGAATTTAGTCACTCAAGCAGGAAAATTCAACCCTGCTATGCTCCAGCCCTCATTCCATGACTCACTCATGGACAAGCTTACAGACAAGCATTCTTTGTCAAAGTGAGAAGAGTCCTTAGCAAAAATTTATTAAAAAACAAACAATGTGACTGATATTGTATAATAATACTAAACATACCAAGATAGCAGATTAACCACTACAAACCTAAACATGACATAACCAAGGCAGCCAGTTGGCATCCATATGTCTGTTCCTGCCTGGCAATTTATAGTCCAAGTGTATATACCAAGTCTCTTGGACAAATCTCTCACTCCACCAAAAATGGAGCTTAACATTGTAGCCCTCATAGCCTCACTTTTTAAACCAGGCCGCTTTAGTCTTCCTGACTGGTTTCTAAACTCCAAGAGGCCACTGAACTAAGAAGGGAACCAAAGGAAGGTTGAGGCTGCAAGGGGACCACCCACCACCTTGTGAAACCTGCTGCCCCCCCAAGAATTTCAATAAATATATGAGCTAATATAATGTATGGTACTCATGATGTTTCAAATGTAGTAGTGCTTGCCTGTTTATTAATCAGAAATGTGTTCCTATTAAAATCATTGTCATCCGTTTTTTTCTCTCTTCCTTTTTTTATTAGGATTGAGTAATAGCCACACCTTCTTATTGCACTGCTACTGATGCTGCGGAAGTTCTTGAATGGGATGTATTACTACCCGTACACATAAAAAGTATGCATCTCTCTTCCTCCAGCTCTAACACAGCAGTCCCTGTCATTTCACTAAGTAACTGCAGCGCATCACAAAAAATAAGACTTCTCTTCAAATGGAAGAAAAAAGAAAACTTTCATCAACCCAACCACCACTAACAAGCCCCAAAATTTAAAGTTTTCCCAGTTTTTCTCCTTTTAAATGACAGCATACCAACTAGTAAATCAATCTGCAAGTTCCCAGCCACAATCAAGTAAAATTAATCACCTTAAGGTAAAATCCTGCCTTGAACGCACAATCCTGCCCATAAAGGTCTCATGCCTTAACTGCTACACCAAATCAAACTATATTATATTGAGCAAAATTTTGCAAAGGAAACAAACTTGTATTTCAAGACAGCAGATTTAATATTGTTTCCTTTCAAACTTTCATAAAATAATTGTTTACCACCCAGTCGCTGATAGACAACTCCATAGAAACCGTAAATGCATGCAAGATTAGCTCAATAGATGAAGTAAACTTTAATCACTCGAGCAGGGCCCTCACCCCCGACTCGTTCACTGATGAGGTTATGGCCAAACCTTCTTTAAATTCTTCAGTGGCACAACAATTTAACTTCAGGAAATGGGCAGCCTTCACAATTCCATCCTGCTTCTGTTCACACATGTAATACAATCCAGATATGTAAGTGATACAGCATAAACTCTAGAATATCTATACAATCCATTCATATAAAAAAACATGCAAAGCATTCACAATAATGTCACATAAGTTTATATTTGTACAAAAATCACTGAAGTAACATCTATGTTCACTTTTTACTGACACGGAGTGGAAATTTAAAGATTCACCAAGCAAATCAGAGGGTGTCTACACTAAGCTTTCTGGCTTGTGCTTACCCCAAATTTAAGATTCAAAAAAAGGGCACTTGAATGAGAACTTGTGACTAATAACAGAGCCTGGCATGATTACATGTGAAAGATGGCAGTGAGACTACCTTCAGCACTACTTTGCCCCTAACATCCTGGCATTGCATTCTCATTAGAGGTAGAGAACAGGACAGATAAACTTTACAACTAAAAGAAAAACAAATAATAAAGTATTCAAGTTCATCTTCACTGCAGCTGCACAGAACAGTAACAGTAATGTAACCGTTTCCTATTAAATAGTGGTCACAAAAACTCAGCATGCAATGCTGGTCTGCATGTCAGGTAAATATATAGTATGTCACCAGTTTCCCAAGCTGAAATTAAATAGGTGAATTACTGAATAGCTTAATGTATGTGGTACCTAGCTTTAAGATATTGTGAATCGGTCCTTATTGCTAATTGCAAGCAGACTAAGTTTAGTCACAAGACAGTTGTGCTTAGATTGCTTAGATCAGCAGTTTTTACTTAAATTGATACCAGCATTTAATCATCAGTGATGTTTGACAGTATGTGGTTATGTGCTTTGGGTACATTTTGCAAGTTCCACAATGAACACTTCCTTTACTGTCTTTCATGTTTTGCATGAGTGAAGAAAAGCTGGTGATTGGTGGCTGATGTCATTCATGCATGGCCATGACTAGGATAAGTGTGACAGCCTGGACCATCTTCTCTCGCCCCAAGGCTGTTATGTGTATACCTCTTGTGCAGCACACAATATTCATAATCAAACAATCTGCATATTGTTTACTGTTGTTTACTCCATTGCCATGGCTTATTTGGTTATTATAATACAAACTCAGATCCATTTAGTGCAGATTTCATATACTGATCTTGTTTTACATCTTACTCATTAAAATACAGAATACAGAATATATACTTGTAATATCAAAAAGTTAATAGAACCATTTTGAACAGAATAAACTGTGCTTTGACCAGTTCCTGTGTTAATAATCTACACTACGAATGGCCTTCAATCAAATGTATATTGAACATAATGCTCCGTCCTAAAATAACTTCTATATAAATCATACTTTGAGCTATTTTGTTTTGTTTCTCCTCTCTGCCCTTCCTTTTCATCATTTTAAGGATGCTGAGGTGATACCATCTTATTTTTACCTTGAGTGTTCTTTCCCATCTTTTTGTGATATCAGGAGCACTCCTGTTTGATTAGCAAAATTGGTTCACAAATAGAACCCAGAAAATTAGGGTTGGCAGCTTTGCCTCCCCCAAAAGACCAGTAACTAGTGGTTTACTACAGGGTGCAGTCCTTAGGCTACTCCTCTTTGCCATTTACTTCTTGGTGGTCAAAGCAAAGGTTTAGGGTTTATAGCTAACCATGTCTGCAGATGACTGTAAACTTGGTCCCACCATAAACTCCCCAGAGGACACCAAAATCCTTTAAGAGGGCCTTTCCCAAATCAATAGCTGGTGTCAAAACCATGAATTAAAATTAAATGCCAAGAAATGTATAATTACATCATTCTGTAAGCATAATTTCCATTGTAACTATCACATTGACAACACAATCTGGGAACCTAATCGACAATAATCTGTCCTTTGATCTCCACATAATCAATATTGCAAGGATGGCAATGTTGTTACCCAATGTTTCACTTCACAGCTTATATCTAAAGGTATGGCATCCAAGTCCACAGATGTAATCATTCTACTGTACTGTACTCTTAACAGGGCCATCATTGAATATAATGCCCTGCTCAGTATGTACCTGTCAAAACACTTGTCACAACTTGAGTGACTACAATGTTTTCTCACTAAATAAAATGAAGGGTCTAAACCACAGCCTCAACAGACCTTATCCTGTGAGAGCTATTAAACATTCACAAGTCCAGTAGTAGCATGAACACCCATTCAGGGGACCTCGATCTCCTTTGCAACATAAATATAACATGTTCATGGAATAGGTATGTAAAACAAAGCATCTTTTCGATGGATTATCAATCCTAGAAGAAACCAGAAATGATTATGAAAGAAGAAATGAATAATCAGAAAGAGAAGAAAATATTCATATAATGCAGAAATCAAATAAAAAAAAGCATTGTGGGAGGGATAAACAAGATTTTGAATTTAGATAACATTTTATATGTGGAAAATATCAGAGACTTGCACAATCCCGATTGTAACCCAGTTTGTAGACTTTGGATACAAGGCACTGCCATTTTCTACAGAATTGTTTTCGCTCTCCCCACTTACAGTGATACTGTACCCACTTTCCACAATGCTGAACTTCTCATCTCTCTTCTCAGACTGAATGCTCACAAATCTCTAGCCATCATAGGTCTACACATACCACTTGGCAACAACATTCCCATCCTGGAAGAGATCTTCTCCTGGAGCATGGCCAACATAAGACTGGAAATCATCTCGCTCGGAGATGTTAACATATAGTGGCAAAACAGAGCCCTAAAAAAAATTAAATTCAGCTATATGGCTTTTCTCAATTGATCAAGGCTTCAACTAAAATACACAAGGCCACATCTAAAGAATCCATCCTAGACTGGATTCTGACATCTATCTCCAACAATGTTTTCACAAGTGGCACCCTACCCGAACAAAATCTAACCTATATAATCAGACGGCCCAAATAACTCTATAAGATTCATCACTATAACACAGTCAGAAACCTCAGTAATTTCAATAAAGAAGCTTTTACTTTCAGCCTAATCTAGAGCCCTACGTAAACTTCTTCCCCATGATGAAGGTATAGACACTCTTAATTCAGTATTTATAAATATCCTGTCAGAATGAGTATCATTAACAACTAAAAGACTGAAAAACAAGCCAGCCCATTAGTTACACAAAAAAAGCCTGGAAGTAATGGCTATAAACTAAGTCTTGAACCAAATCTGCAACAACATAAGGAGTTATGGAACCATAGCAAACAGTGCATAAAATGGGATAGAAAAGCTTATTATAGCAAGTCCCAAAATTCATTAGCATGCTTCTCGGGAAAATCAATCCAACCCAGCCCATCCTGAATCAATAGCTTCCACAGCATTGCTTCACAGTTTAATTCACATTTTACAAATACAATAATCTCCCTCCTACAAAACAAAACTACTACAAATCCAGCCATCCCACCCCAATCATTAAAGCCACAACAGACCTTTACACTTACTCCAGTGACAACATCTCTAATTAGAAAATACCTACACACCTTTAAGTCAACAACCACTGCCCTTAATCAACTTCCATCTGAATACCTTAAACTCACTGCAGATAGCCTTGCATATCCTGTCTCAATGTTAATAAAACACTCTATCCAAGAAAATATGTCCCCACCTTATAGGAAATATCCTGTATAATGCCCCTTCATAAAGGCAGGACATCAACCGACCTCACAAACTATAGACTAATTGCCATTCTCTCACCTTATCTAACATTTAATAAATATGTATTCATTCTCATCTTACCACATATATTAATTCTCAAAACATCCTCTCTCCCTTACAACATTGTTTGTATCCATTCACAGTACAACTACTACCCTGCTAAGGTTCACAGATATAATAAATCTCAGTACAATCAATTATCTAATTTTCTTAACTAAACTCTCTTCTTATGAGCAATCACCCTCCTCAATTTTCTGTTAGTTACCACACCAATAGGTCCCAAGCAGTGAAGTTGCAAGATGATTTCACCTCTTTCCTTTGCATCTATAGAGTAAACACTACTTTACTGACTCTGCCAGAAAAAAGATCCCACCCTATTATATGCCTCTCCTATCCTAACCTATCTCAGTTCCTCATTATCATCCACTCTAGAGCAATGCCACAATAAAGTGGCCAAAGTTGCAGCCAATCAACAATACAGATCACATCAGTGCCTGTCTCGAAAATAGCTAAACTGGATCAGACTAAATAATTCTCTGCTGTACTCACAGTTAATTACAACCTTCAGACTACTGTACAACCATGAAAAAAGCCCATCCCCGGGATTCATGAAGCTTGCGCCAAGCGCAGGCGTAGCGTAGGCAGAATAACATCAAATATGGCCGTCGAGCGATTCAGGTATGATCCAATTCCATGTGCACTACTGGTGTGCACCAGAACTGCGCAGCCCTCAGCATAGGTATGCTAATCACCCCATGCGCAGTGTCACACCATGCAAATGAAGGCATATAGCGATTCATGAAGTGGTGCAGGCGTAGCGTAAGCCCACGGAAATGTAAACCAAAAAACACAGTTTACATTTTCCCAAACAGAACATTGGAGCTATGGAAGTGGACCAGACTCATGTATTACAAAGTTAACATATGCCAATGGCTAAATACACAGCCAATGGCATAAGAAAAGATGCACAACACCTAAAAAACAACATTTAATGTCATGTCCGCAGTAACACACAGTACAACTGCAGGACATGTGTGCGCAAACAGGAACACAAAGAAAATATATACAAATGTCATAAAATTGCAATGTAATACAAATCAGGATTTCACCATAATACACAGTGGTAGGCATGGTACACCACAACCAAGGTGCAAGGGTTGCTAAGGGCCTGCGACAGTGTTCGGCACGGTAACTATAAATTAGTAGTCAATGCCATGCAAATGAGGCAGGTAATACTGAATCGCAAACGTCCCGCTGGATGAAGGATGTACCATACGGCGCAGTGATATAACACCGAGGAGTGGCTCAGAGAAGATACATGACATCAGCAGAGGGGTGTGCCACCGTAGCAATAAGCACATTGGAGCAATGGAAATGTGGCCTGGCTGTTGCTATGCAAAGCTGCAGGACAGGGGTAGGGAGGAAGGTATAGAATCGTTTAGCTGAGAGCACATATGGTGCCCGAAAGCACATGTGTACGGAGATGAAAATGTGCCCGAAACCCGGTAAGTGGATGCACGCACTGTGAACAATAGCACAAACAGGAAGATCTGGGGAAGAAAAGAAGGAAATGCCGGAGTAGGGTAATTGGTGTACAACTGAACAATTAACACCTATCAACTCACGGCGGCCAATCGACGGCAGCTGACATCTGCTCGCAGAAACCTGCAAAACAGGATAGGGGAGGCATTAGATTGCAAAGAAAGGAGGGGAGGCATTGGATTGCAAAGATAGGAGATCTGTCATAGCAGAGCAAAGCAAACCTACAGTAGACCGGCAATAGAACACATTACGCAAGATAAGCCAGGTCTAGGAAAGTACAAATGAAAGCAGGCTGCTGGATGCATGCCAGAAAATGGTAGGTGAAACATGCAGAAATGTAAAGGGAAGGTCAAGAGGTAATCCACGGAAGCCAAATGTAATTCAACACCAAAGGCACCACAATAGTAGTTCCGGTAGTAAAGCACATAAGATACCCTGTAGCTACGATCGTACATACACACCCTATGACATCATCGGTGTTCACATCACAATAGTATAAAGTGTGAAAGCACCCTACACACACCTGTGTATTCCCAAACACTGCACCATTGGTGTAAACACACGGGGAACCTTTAAAATGTACATGTTGGGAGCTGCCATAGCTGTGATTCATCAGCATGTGTTAGAGACTGACGGTATTGTGGAGGATGATGCCGACAACCACCACAGGCCCCGGAGGAGGAGAAGAGTGTTCAGACCAAGGATAACCTACCAGGGGCTACATTATCTGGAGATAGTAGAGCATTACAGGCTGGACAGGGACATCTTACAGCAAATAGTGGAGCTGTGCCGGCAACGCCTGAGAACCAGAAACAACAGAGGGGAACCCATCCCAGTGGACACGAAGGTATGTGTAAGCTTGCGAATACTAGCCACAGGTACCTTTCAAAGGCCAACTGGAGATATAATGGGGATCTCACAGGCATCAGCATCCAGGGTACTACACCAGTTCCTGGATGCCATGTTACCACATGCCAATGAGCATATATACTTCCCCCAAACTCAGGAGGAGTTGGCCAGCAATATGCGTCACTTCCACCATATGGCACACTACCCAGAGGTACTGGGTGTGATAGACTGCATGCACATACATATCAAGTCACCACCCGGTGATCATGATAGGTGCTACATAAACTGCAAGGGATTCCACTCCATCAACTGCCAGGTCATGTGCAATGCCCAGGGCATTATCATGGATGTGTGTGCTGGCAGCCTTGGAAGCTACCATGACTCCCATATCTGGCATGCCTCACAGCTGTATCAGGTATTTGTCAGGGGGGACATCCCACATGGTCACCTTGTGGGGGATGCTGGCTATGCACTGCAGCCATGGATGATGACTCCCATCAGAAATGCCACACACCCATGCAAGAATGTCATAATGAGGCACACGCACAAACCAGAATCATCATAGAGCATGTGTTCGGGATGCTGAAATCACGGTTCCGGTGCTTGGACACATCTGGTGGAGCCTTGCAGTACTCTCCATGCACGTGTGCATACATCTTCATAGTATGTGCCATGCTACATAATATGATCCTGCGGAAACAGCTGCAGCAGGGACAAAATGGTGAAGGCCCTCATAGCCCACCACAATTGCCAAGGTCATCACAGGCACAGTGCCAGCCCCAGTAGGCAGACGGAGGTGTGCCCAATATGGCTACGCCTTGGCAAAGAGGGAATGTATAGCACATACTCTGACAGTGTAGGCCCCTATGGACTGACACACCTCTCCACCTGCACACACAGTAAAATGGATGGCACACAAACACGACCACCTGTAAATTGTAATGTATAGGTGGCCCACTGTGTGAATCTTACATAGGCAGCCCTCAAACATTGTACACACAACAGCTATTGGAACACGGAATGTCAACACCTGAACAGTACATGCGCCTATCAGCATATGTTGGTGCTGTGTGTATAGGTTCCCAGGTACATCGGTAGGTACATGCCCGATTGTCAGAGGCCATACACCAAACGGGGCAAACAGTGTCTGCTGTTGCCACAACATCGAGTAACCAACTGTTGCTTAGTGGAGCAGAGGCAATTGAGGGAGCACATGTGTGTAAGCACTGTTCTGCACACACTCAGCACTGATTCCCTGCTGTGTTAATGAGGGGCTCCACATAATGTAATCATGCATGTTGTGTCAAGGCATGGGGTGTACCCATGACAGGTATTCGTTACCCCAGCATGCTCCACCTACGGTCGTTTGAAGGTGTAGCACAGTATCGTGTGTGGCTCACTGTGATATACATACCCAATGCCAGATCACATCCAGTAAACATCTCATGGACATACCATTAACTGGACTCATCAGTATGTAAACTAACTGAGTTACCCATGTGAGTGCAGTATGGAGTAACAGCCATAGTATACTCCATATACAATACGACATAACACGTGTGCAAATCCCAGATGTCCAAGTGTTAAATGCAGTGACCGTCGTGCATGTTCCCGGTCCCACGTCCTGCAAGGGATGTAACGTAATCCCAAAGGCATGAGTAATGCATGTCGGATGCAGGTCATCAGATCATGTCTAGCACACGTTAGCGGGAATATGCATTGCCCACTGCTGGTAAGCGACGTTTAAATATGACTATACGGATATGCGCGAAACAGGGATAAGCTTCTCTGAATATCCCACAGATCACGGTCAATGATGCCCAGAACAGGTGAAACCAGCATTATTCAGCCCTGTACTAATAGCACCTGCTCTGAAGGGTAAAACAACCACTGCTAGGAGTAGAACACGCAATCATGTATACAATCACCTAACACTATTGCTAGCCAAGATGTACCTACGGTAGGGTTGCCACCTCTTCAAATGACCAATGTGGGACATACGTCAGATGTCTGCAGGCCGACACATACACCTGGCCAGTACAAAAATCAGAACTACACTGTTTTGCCTAGATAAAAGCTTATTCTTGTAATGTTTTAGTTACTTATTCTGTTTCTTATAACATATAGGTGGTTCAGATACAGAATAACTGTTTTATGCAACAATTACATAAACTATAGGAAATAAGTTTGTCCTAAAAATCTCAGGACATTTGCCATGTTTACAAATATTTTGCAGGACACAACTGCCCAAAGAGGGACTGTCACTCACAAAGTGGAACAGGTGGTAACCCTAACCTATGTCAGGTGTGTAATGTGACAGGTACAGACACAATTGTGCAGAGTCCAGGAAACAGTATGCACCGACAAGTACACAATGAAAGGTGTAGCTTGCCTGTCACTTTCCCTGTCAGCTATATATATATATATATATATATATATATATATATATATATATATACACATATATACATATATATAATACGGATAGAAAGGGTGATAGAGTGATATATGTTGATATATACGGATTCACCGATATCTGCTAATATATTGATAGGTCAACGACATTCATAACACCTTGGAGGTACAAATAAATAGGATACTGGAATGTGTCACATACCGACACGCGTAACGATGAGGCTGAAAACCTGAAAGAACACAGTACCGGAACAGTAGAACCGCGAGTAATAGTATGACGATATGAAGGGACATTTAGTTACTGCTGCCAATGTTGCGGTCCATGTAGGTACTGTGTTCAACTGTGTTTGTGAGTGCCGTAGTCTGTGTATGTGTGTGTTGAGGGTGCTGTGTGCATTTCCGTGTGACTGTAATGTGTGTGTGTGTGTGTGTCCGCATCATGTGTCTGTTAGTGCCAACTCAGAGGAAGATCATTACGGTAGGTGTGGGTATAGCTAGCCGTAGGCATACGGTTACCACCTGTCCCACATTAGGAGGGACAGCCCCTCCCTGGGCAGGTGTGTCCTGACATAAAACATTACAAAGGGCAACTGTCCGAGATTGTAGGACATTATTATGTCCCATATATTATGTAATAGTTGCATGAAATAGTTATGCCTGTATGTAAGAAACGTAAATGTTACATGCAATATGATAAGTAGCCAAAGTCCCACAACAATAGGTATATATTGAGGATAAAAGTATGTGCTATCCTATGTACTGACCATGGCTATGTGTCAGCCTGTAAACACCACTGTGTGTCTTGCAAGTGTCCAACAATGGCCATATGAAAAGGTGGCAACCCATGGCAAAGAGGTTCTGTCACCAACACAACTGCAATGACTGCAAATATCTGGGAAAGAAATACATGGGATAGCTGTCATTTAGAAATATCCCTTTACATATCGCTGCAATTCCGGAGGTATGGAAGTATCAACCTCACCTGCATACTATATAGAAACCCCTTAACAATGGCCCAATGTAAAATCCTGTAACATAAGTCTACTAACTGATAGCTCTTTAATTAGGGAAGGAGCCCACACACATATATATGGAATATGTAGAAATGCAAGCCCCACAAACCTGTATATGCTACGTACACCCACCGACATCCCCCACACTAGAAACTATAGCAATACTGACTGTAATTACAGCACAAACATCCAGTCAGTCAATTACATCTGCAGAACCGTTAACATACCTTGTGAGAGACACAATTAAAGGCGCCATGCAAAATTGTAGCCGTTGTATAATGGAACAAACGACGATGTTACAGGTTTTGTTTGCAATAGTCCGTTATCAGACGGTTGGGATGACAGGTACACCCACATGTTGAACCACATACTCTAGCCATCACACACAATCCATGGGAGACATGAATCCAAACTATACTTGTCTCTACACATAGCAGTTGCAATTACACACAACAAAACACAATACAGGCCGTCTCCCCGAAGGTAGGGCAAATGGGCAATACCCAAGTGGAGAATTCAATTATACTCCACTGTTGCTGCATAATTAGCGAATGGAGTAGCTGCACAGCTGATGTGCAAGTAAGTAGTCACTCAGGAATACCAATTGGCAGCATGAAACCACATGTTACAGGTATCAACGTATATAAGGATGACTTGCCAGACATTCAAACCATGAGCTCATACCATATCACTGTTTAAACAGTGTAAGAGAGACAAAAGTCCCGAACGATAACAAGGTATGTAGAACACTCAATGTAAGTGTATGTATAGCATGTTTTGTATTAATTATGTTAGTGTATGTATAGCCTGGTTTGCATTAATTAAAAGTGTCCGCAATGCATAAAGTGGGAACAGGTATTTATGTAGTGATGTCTTGCTGAGCATACTAACGCTTGTAGAAATTGTGCATCCAGCAGTGGGCCACAAGGTAAACATCACAGACACCACAAGGGATGCTACATGAGGGCTTTAAACAGAACAATTCCATACCACCCGCTGTCAGTGGTAGGGTATGTCCAACAAGTACGTGCCATAGCAGGGGATAGTATATGTTGATATACTGTCACAGTAGGCATGTGTATGGGCATATAATGACAATGACATGTCTAAGGTGGTCCCGCTGTGCAAGTATGCTTTGCATTATGGGATACTATGTAAAATATGTGTAATGTATAGTATTGTAGGTAGATACGTCAGATATGCTACACTGCATAACAGGCATATCATGCACACCAAAGGTATCGTCTATTGGCGTGTACAATAACAGGATACATATGGCTTGTAGTCACTGGACATTGTAATAGCATGATAGCTAATCTAAATGGAAGGACTACCAAGTAACCATGCACAAAGGATATGTAATAGCTTCACAGGTTCATACTGGGGTACTATGCAGTCTGGCAAGTCTATGTGTAAGCACAATTATAGTGTTCACACCAGTGGCACCTCTCTAGGGTAGTGTCCTGTGAACAGCAGAGCCATGTGTTACCTGCACCTCTGCACAGTACAGCCACTGCAGTGATCCCTGGCGTACATGTGTCTCCCATCCACCAAATGAGGTATCACATGAACAGTGCTACTGAGTGTCCCTGCGTGATGTACATAGGAATCATGTTCCAAAGCATGGTGAGTGTCCAGTTTGGGAATGTAACCCTCAAGCACATCCCACTCATCATTGCATGTGTGCACATATCCATGAGTATGTTGCTCACAGTGGTTTTTGCTTATGTCGCATATGTGAAATATATCCATTAATATTGTTGTGGACATGGGCCCTGTCTGTTCAGCAGAGGTCACCCCTGAGTATGTAGTATGCAAATGTGTACAGACGTGGTGTCCGTAGTTCAGCTGCATACTTTAACTGCCGGAGCTCAATAAACGTCATGGCGTGTTAATGTTGTGCTATGTAAAGCTGTAGCTGTTGTGTAAGGTACACCCTACACAGGTGTTGTACCTTTGAATGTGTGTAGAAGTCTGGAGTTCAGAGGTACAATGGGTGCCTATGTACCAGCTATACACCCAGTACAGATAAGTGTGGCCACGTAGAAGGATATCCACGCTACAGTGACAGTGGCAATATGGTAATCACAGGAGTGGGTGCAACATACGTGTGTACTACGAGCACGTACAATGTGACATGTATGTAGGGGACTATGACCTATGTGATAGTCAGTGGGTGAATGGCGTAATGCAAAGGTGATGCTCATGCACCTTGTGTCATGCAGCCTGAGGCCATGATATTCATATCAGGTATCCGTCACAGTGACACCCGTATGGATGGAGTCAGTATCAGCTGGTGGATCAATCATGGTGCTTTGTATACAGTGGTTTGTAAAGCTAGGCAGGGAATGTCCCTCTGTGCTAGTCTGTACCTCAGGGAAGCATATACCGAACATGATGGGCCCTATGACTGAGGACTGTGGTATGCTAAGTGTAACTGAAATGCAGTAGGTACTATGTATGGTATGCTACTCTCATTGTGTGTGTCCTGTCCATGAGCCACGTTGCATAACATCCTGAGACATAGGGTATGATGTGCAGGTGGAAGTGTATGCTGTCAAAACTAGAATGAAGAACGATGCTGAAAGCCAATGAGAGGACAATGTAGGCTGTGTGGACCCCCGTACCATCATCAACTACCCTGGTAACTGTATGTAAGGAGTCCACCAGGTGTAGGAGCCATGCTCTGGCCCTAACAAGTCCAACCCGTGTGGCATCAAAGGACCGGAGCCCAACAATGTCTCTGTGAATGACGTCCATGATGATGTGCCCCATAGCCGGGCAGAACAGTCCAGTTAGGTGTGTAGGGCAATAGTCCCACTTGTGCATTGTGGTGCCACCTGTGTGGAGTGTGATAACTGTTGCTGCGTGCCATTCAGGGGCCACAATGTCTGATACAAGGCTATTACTGAATATGGTGGCCTAGTGGGGAGACATGTCGTTCAGAGATTTGTGGACATTACAGCCTGGGATTCTGGAAGGAGACATGGGGCCTGTGTCCCAGGACATATAAAGTGCAGGTCAGTACTGTGTAGGTGTGACCGCAGGGACACTGCAATGTTACTGCATGGATTGTGGCCCTGTAGCGAGTGAGAGGGTGTAATGTTAGCATTGAATCCATCTGCCAGCATGTTGCCAACATCACCTGGTTCTGTAATGTTCCTGAGTGACTGTTGTATGTGAGAGCAGATGTGGGTATTGCCATTGACTACTGACATACCACCATAATGCCTTGTGGTACACCCTGGAATGTGTCGCAGTAATATTTACATAGCTAGTTTTGGAGTATGTGATGAGGGATCCAGTGGCCCTAACAAGGCTGACCAGTGAGCTACCCCACCCATGGGATTGTACACCACTGTGCAACAGCCTCCACCTGTTGTTGTAAATTATGTCCATGGAACTTGACCCCCAGAGTGGCGTCTGTTATCGGGTGGGTACCATCATGGCTCTGTGTGGAATAGCATGATCCATGCAGTCGTGTACGTGCTAATGAAGTGCACTGGGGTATGTTTCAGTGTTTGTATGTGCATTGTCCATCTGCACGGGTGTCATGACGTTAACTACCGCTGTCATATGACGTCTGTAGTAGGTGTTGTAGTAGTCATGTACTATATATGCCGTGAAGGGTGTGGTGCCGGGATGTGGCTAACAAGGGTGATTAGCATATGTTCGGAATCCACCAATGAGGGGATAACCCCAGGTGTGGAACACCAGTCACATGTTGGTAGTGTTCATGTCAAGGATAATGTTGGTCTTGGAGGTGGTGTGTATGTGTTGATTCAGCCGAGTGGAGGTTATGACTCACTGACAGTGTTGGCCTAATGTGTTGGTACATGACTGGCTATCCCAGTTAAGTGTGGGGTAGTGTCAGTCTCACATCAGTAGTAGCTGTCTGAGCCCTACTGTCTAGTACACCAACAAATGAGGTCTGGTAACTGTGGGGTATGTTGTTGAATCTGTAGCTTGTTACAATGTGTATAGCATTTCTAGACACAGTTAGTTGCACGTAGAGCACCTCCGATGCATTGTGCTAAGTAACTAGCCAGGATGTGTGTACAACATAGTGGAATATGGGAAAACCTCAGCCATGGGTGTGCCGGTCCAGGTACGTGCCTGAAAGGTATGGTCTGTCTAAAACCTGTCATTGCAGGTGTGCTCTACAGAGCCTAGAGGCAAGTTTCTTGAGTTTCTCCAAATGGAATAATTTGTGTGACAAGAAAGCTAATCCTCTACTTACTTATGAGCTAACAACTGACACGGCTCTCAATGAAACAGGTACTGTTAACTTGCTTTCGGAATTTAATCCCATGTTAAAAGAACTTGAAAATAATTTGTATAGACAATTCCGATTATTATGGCAAAGACGCCACTTAGAGGCGTGTCTACATTTTAAAATAGTTCCGAGAGGAATGAGAGTGCTGTGTATGCCATCTTACGGCAACTCTCATCCGGAACTATTGAAAAACTGGCAAAAGCTTAATTTAGAGCTTAGCTTTAATTACATAAAGCTACTCATAGACTATTTTCTCCCTATAGAAAATGCCATAACGGAGAAAAATGATAGTCTATATAAAGAAATAATAAAGAGATTTAAAGGGGAAACTTTTAATAACAGACTTGACAATCTGCTAAATCAAATAAATGCATATGGGGAAAGACTTCAAGCAATAAAACTACGTAAATTACAGAGAGACCACAGAGACTTTATGAACGGGCAGGTCTTTGTATGGGTGAGACAAGATCGTGATAACCTGCAACAGAGAACAGTAATGGTAACGTCGGATACACAAAGAAATATTTCTGATATTCATGATGACATTTCCCATTTAACTACTGCTACAATACGTGATGACATCATGCCGACATCAACCGGAAGTCTTAGACAGGTCCCGCATGAACTAAATGATACTCCACCACCTAACCAAATGGCCATGCAGCAACAGGTGGACCTGGGAGCAAGACCAAAACTCAAACAGACCAACATTGAATCTTTTTTACCACTACCGATGCGTATAAGAAGGGGCTCAAGAGGAAGATCGGAGAGTCGAACAAGAGGGAAAAGGAAGTTCTCAGGGGAACCGCAGTACAAAAGGGGACGCCAGAAGGACTGAAGAGCTTGGTTTACAACTTGTCGGATTTAACTTTGAGTAATACGGACTACTCCTTATTGAATAAGGGCTTAAGCTACATACCGGCACAAATTAGTAAGATTTCTGATTTATTAACTGATTTAAGAGCTTTTGCTCGTAAAATAGCGCTAAAATTGTCCTTTAAAAATGCCTCAAGTAACACTACAGATTCCAATGTTCAACATAATTTTGAATGTTTTAAAAGGAAAAGTATATACACACCTGCATTTCATCCTTGTATAGATGCGTTTATTAAATTATGTGAAAATGATTTGTATAAGCACTATATATCATATAATAAGGGTCTTTTACCTCTGTTCCACAATTTAACAAGAGATGAATGGATGTCATTAAATACTTTAACTGAAAATTCAAATGTGGTCATTAGACCAGTAGATAAAGGTGGGGGCTTAGCTTTGTTAAATAGTAAAGATTATCTTGCATACATGGAACTTCTCTTAAAGGACAATAGTACGTATAAGTTAATAGATGAAAAAATTGTCCAAAGATTGATTTTTCAGGTACACCAAGAATTGAATGAATTACTATTATGTAGACAAATTAGTTATGATTTTTATTTATTTTTATTGATTGAGCATCCCACTTTACCTTATTTGAAAGGTCTTCCAAAAATGCATAAGGGTTCAATACCACCTCCCATGCGTCCCATTGTGGTTGGACACAACTGGGTAACAGAAAATGTCTCTATATTTTTAGAGAAAAAATTAAGACCATTAGTGTCTGCTGTTCCTACTATTTTAAGAGACTCTTATCAACTGATTGACCACATTAGAAATTTGGATTTTCAGGTTTTAGAAACACATCTTTTAGTTACACTAGATGTAAAGAGTCTGTTCACTGCAATTCCTAACCTATATGGAATGGAAGCTATTAGGTCTTTATTAAATAAAGATGGAAAATTTACTAACAATGAACAAGTCCTAATAAATACACTATTGGAACTAGTTCTGACCAATAATGTCATGACTTTTAATGAGCTTTTCTATATACAACAGTGGGGGGTAGCCATGGGCACCCCCTGCGCTAACACTTATGCAAACCTTGTTGTACATAGTTGGGAGATTACAAGTTTATTTACACACCCTAGTTACAAAAAGGTACTTTGTTACCATAGGTTTGTAGACGATATACTTTTGTTATGGGATGGAACTATACATGAATTAAAAAGCTTTATAATGGACCTAGAGAAGACTACAGACTTTCTAAGGTTTTCAATTGAATATTCAGCCTCTGAAATTGATTTCCTGGATTTAAAAATTAAAAAGAATGGACAAGGGGGTTTAAAAACCTCGTTATTCAGGAAAGAATGTTGGAAAAATAATTTGTTGCAATACGATAGCATGCATCCTAGGTTCATTTTTAAAAATATAGTGAAGGGACAGTATGTAAGGATAGATAGAATATGTCAAGATCTTGATGTAAGAAACAATGAATTTAACAAACTAGAAAAAATGTTTCAAGAGAGAAAGTATAATTTAGACCTGGTTAGAACTATAAAAGATTCTTTTATACAGGAAAATGATATATATAGGAGCCATAAGGACTATAGCTGTTCTGGTGTCAATAGAGGTTGGAATTTTTCATTTAAATATAATAATAAAAATTCTTTAAAAATAGATCCAGGTTATGTCAGATGTATTATCACCTACACAAGTGACAACAAACAGATAACTGATATTATTTCAAAGAATTGGCCTATTCTTACAACAAATGGTGAAATTAAACAGTTGGTTGGTGAGAGACCAAACTTTACATATAAAAACTCAAAGAACTTGAAACGAATACTTTGTGATGAGAAAAGATCTAATAAACCTCACAAAATAAAAAATCTAACTAATAATAACATCAGAGGTACTTATTCTTGTGGAAAGTGTAGTTCTTGTATATGGATATCTAAGGAGAAGAGTTTCTTCCATCCTGAGCTACTATTTAATTTTGAATTTAAATGTACTGCAAACTGTGAGGACAGCAATGTCATCTATCTGGCCACTTGTGAGTCATGTCCGGCATTTTATGTTGGCATGACCACAAGAAGACTTAGGGATAGAATACAAGAACACGTTTATGCCATCAAAAAAGCTGACCACAAGAATGCTTTGGCGAAACATATTATAGATTTTCCTGAACACAAGTTCTTATTTAGAGTGTTACAAAAGAAAGAACTGAATATCAGGAAAGGTGATAATTTTAATGACCTTAAGAATATAGAACTAAACTGGATTTTTAAATTTAGAGCACAAAGTCATCCAGGATTAAATACATATGTGAGTATTAGATCACATCTAAAGAAACGAAGATATTAATACTAATAGAAATATTTATTTATTTTATAGGGATGGTTTCATACTAACAATATATTTTTTAAGATAGATTGAGATCTCCGTATACTTTTCCCCTCCCCACCTCTTCCCCCTCCCCTTCCTTCCCCCCTTTTTACAAATGAAATTCTGATATTAAATATATGAAATTTGAAGGGGGACAATATCCATAATAATAATATGTTTATTATATAGAACATCTAATATTTGATTAGTAAAAAATGTATATGCACATATGGAGATGAAATATGACTAGTAATATATATTTATATATGTCTTTTTTTTTTTTTTTTTTTTTTTTTTCCTTCGTGTATATTGTACATAGCTCTATGATGGCGTATATAGAACTGTTTTGTGGTTATAAGAAAGATAGGGATAGAGCAGATATATGAAAATAATCTATCCATACACATATTACTATGGTCTCTTTATGCAAAAATTTTATGAAAACACATGCATTATCAAGGACAGAGCTTATATATGAAATTGATACAAACTGTTCCTAATGCAGGTTATAAAGGAAATTCTGGCATTGGTTCTAAAATGTATATTGGTCAGATTTATTATCATTTTTTATAATATACATATATATTTCTATATTATAGATTTGTTTTGTTAGATTAGTTAATATACAGGCTGTTATGTATTAAAATGTTGACTACATATACTTGTGATCAATAGTATATAAACTTTCTGACAATATACTATGTTACTTGAGTCTGATGGTTTTAAAAGAAATGCAACAAAAAGTGTTTTTAAGTTACACCCTGTTTTAATTAATTGAATAAGTGAGGATTCAATATCATTGGTTGATCAGCTCTTAATTTAATTAATGTATTTTAGATATAATGAATGAGTTTTGATAATGTTTATTGAATCTGAAGAAGCGTGCCTTTGTGGATGTGCGAAAGCGCTTATTCTGTTATTTTAATAAAGAAATATTCTCTTTACGTGGTGGTGGCTTCCAGTTTATACTACATTCTTCGTTCCTGCTCTGGAAACACCTTTAAGGGTCAGGTTTGCTGCTTTTTATGAGTGTTGGCCTAATGTGTTGGTACATGACTGGCTATCCCAGTTAAGTGTGGGGTAGTGTCAGTCTCACATCAGTAGTAGCTGTCTGAGCCCTACTGTCTAGTACACCAACAAATGAGGTCTGGTAACCGTGGGGTATGTTGTTGAATCTGTAGCTTGTTACAATGTGTATAGCATTTCTGGACACAGTTAGTTGCACGTAGAGCACCTCCGATGCATTGTGCTAAGTAACTAGCCAGGATGTGTGTACAACATAGTGGAATATGGGAAAACCTCAGCCATGGGTGTGCCGGTCCAGGTACGTGCCTGAAAGGTATGGTCTGTCTAAAACCTGTCATTGCAGGTGTGCTCTACAGAGCCTAGAGGCAAGTCCCAGTCACTGCAGAGATATTGAAGTGGTGCATTATAAGGTGTGCCTTGCCTGTGTGCGTCACAGAGGAAGATGTCAAGCATTGCATCACATGACCCCATGTTTTGCTTGCCAGTTCCCGTTCTGGTGGTGACTGTTATTGGAAACTGTGCAAGACAGGCAGTATAGAAGCAGCAAGAGCCTTACATGTGATCTGTACTCCCAGGGCTGACAGGTGCAGGTCATCTGTGCCAAAGCATTGTGTCGTTTGACCAGGTCAGTCAAAGCGGACAGATACCAGATGCTTGTGGAATGACAGCAGAAGCATAGGCAACTTTTGATGTGACACAGTCAGTTGTTGTACAGTGGTATCGGGTCCGGATGAATGCATAATGCTCCCCATGGCTTGGCCCATGCCTTCAGGGCTACAAGACTGGTGAGTTATTGCATGTCCCTGCACAAGTAGTCTGTGAAGTCACATCTCAGGGCAGTCACACTAACATGGAGAATGACAGTCACATCGTACCTGGAGAGGTGAGGCATGGGTGCATAGGTTATGTTGCAGAACCAGTTACCCGACAGCAAGATGTAAGTGACTATCGCCTTGTGTAGCCTGCTGAGTGGAACAGCAGTGTGACCGCCTACAGAGTCACCTATGACTGGTGTGGTGTGTATGTTATAACACCCTATTAGCTGTATGTGATGGGCACACATGAGTCTGTGGGCTATAAGTTGGTGTTGTTGTGTTTGGTGATGGGGGCTGCCTTTGGTGCCTACACAGAGTATGGAGAGGTACTGCACAAGTTGTCCTTGTATGTATGGCCTGTGGTGGAGATCATGTGAGATTATGTGATGAGTGGGGTGTGTTGCGAATGTTACACATCCCCACATGACTGTCAGGTGGAGTCAGGGTTGGTGACAGCATTACCCCCAGCAGGGCTGCATATGTGCATCCCCCACAGACTGTAGTGTCGTATGTTGGGAGGTGAGCATTGACTGTGTACATGAGACAATTGCTCTATTGCCACATGTACAACATATCCATCATATAGACAGGAAATAGCACTGGTACATGACAGTTGGACATGCCTGTATATACAACCATGTCTCACAGGATATGTGAGTTACATGTGTACAACAGCTGTTGTACTGTAAGCAACCTGGAAATGTGAGAACAGACAGTGTACCTGTGAGAAATGGTGTGGAATGGGTGCTATATTAATCAGTAGCTCATGATATGCTCACAAATTCTGAACAAGTGCTGAGCATGAACATACAATACAGATAGGGTGTTGGATAATATCAACCCACAAGTGGTGACAACAGTCATAATTGGTGGCACAGCACTATAACCCTGCTGAGGGGAGGGTGGCTTAATGGTTAAGGTGTTTGCCTTACAAACACAAGGTGCAGGGTTTGAGTCTCACAAGGGATAATTGGCTAGGCTTAAAATGGCTTGCAAGGGCAGTTAGCTTAGTACTAACCTATGAACCTATGAACTATGAACTATGAACTGAGTATGGTCTGCATGTCTATGAACCATTATTAATGTAGATGTTAGCAGTGCAGATGTACAAGACAGTACGAATGTTTGATTACAAATACCTTTGTATGTCACATGAGTGTTCTACCAGTGGCCTGTTGACAGACTCACAACTACAAAAGGTGCCAGAGTGACATGTGCATATCACACCAGTGCCAGCTACAGTAAAACAGGGTTAATGTGTTGTACTCCACCCTCATTGTAGCCCATACCCCACAGACAAATGTCAGGCATCTGTGTATGTAAGGATGTGAATGGCCATGACCTATGAGCAATAGCTGTCTCAGTGTTGTGAACAACATACAGAATGGGCTGTGTGGGTGAGGTGTGTGACATATGTGCACATTCTGATGGATGATATCAGCATTTTCACAGCTAGGTGAACATCCCTGTACCCATTAACTACCACCTAGGCTGTGGTCAACATTATGGACACTGTGTAAGGGATGGTGCTATGCAGTACACCTCCCTGACTTGGTGACATCTGCAGGCCCCTTAGGTAGTCATACAAGGTACCCATGTCATGACAGGGTGCCATCCCTGAGCAAGGAGATCACTGGACAGGTATATACAGCACTTGGGTGACCAATATTGGATCACATATCACCTTTAAGGGGTAATGGCCATGCGTGGATGGGCGATACCAGCCTTCACAATCCTCACCTCCACTATGCAGCATGCTGTCTACCTTGCATAAAGACATTTGCTACACTATGATGTTGGACATGCCACATGTCCATATCCTGATCTGAATGACATACGTCATGGGCAACTACCGTCCTAATACTAGGATCGCCACATGCTGGACAGATCCCTGTGCCATACCTATGACATACTCCCACCATACCATGCAACCCTGTCCATCAAAGCTGCACATGTCATCCCTGTCATACATGGTGTGATGGCAGCATGGTAGATGTAGTATCACCTGTCTGGATCAGTAATGTGGCACTGATGCACCTTGCGGTGGCATAATGGCTGTCGGATACAGCTAGGAAACCTTGCCTGTACATGCTATAGTTGATAACCATCCCTGCGAATGACGTCCGACTAGCCATTGTCCCATGTCTATCACATGTGCAACACAGGCGATCCGTGGCAGGATGTTGAACAGCTGTACAGTGCTGTGTAGATGTATATGGCAAAACACATGCATGTACAGGTTTCCATGCGTATGTGTGCATTGTCACTGCTCAAGTCCATTAAGGCTGTGTCTGTGTTGATATGTGACATATACACAGCATCAAGGTCAACAGCATTACCGTGGACACATCCAGGCATGTGCAGATAGGTAAGAACACCAGTGCAGGCAAATAGACATGCCCACATCAAGACAGCATTCACATGGAGTATGAACACTGTAATGAGGTGACACACATATATGGTGATGATATCCAATGCATAATGGGTGTTACATGTGTGTGACACAAACATGTCAGTCATGTCAGTGTCATGATGATTTGCAAAGATAACTGTGCAGATGTACTAGATGTCATAGAAATGTATGTGCAGCAGTATCTCTGTACATCTCTGAAACTGTGACCTGTCACCATCATTATGTCTTACAGATAATGCCTCGTACAAGCCTTCCAGTGTACAGCCGCCATGAGGATGATGTCCTCATCCCTTACCTCCATGAGAAGTACGAGGTGTTATTCAGCCATGTGCCACAGCATGCACAGCAGCGGGATGACCTGTGGCAGGATCTTTGCAGGAGGGTGAACGATGTGGGTGGCCATAACCGCACCTACCAACAGGTGCGCAGACACTGCGCGGACTTGATACAACATGAAAAACAGTGTGCCACTGCAATCACCAGGGAACAAGGTGGAACAGGTGGTGGGCCACCAACCCAGCCCCCACTCACATACACTGAGGAGCTACTGGCCAGTCTAGGGACACCCTCAGAACAGCATCCACAAACACTAACTGCCATCGTGGAGGTGGGTGTCTCCCAACCAATGAGCCTGGAGTTTCCTGGTAAGTTAGTACTGCACATATGGCTACTATATCCTATCTACATGCATGTGTCACTGTACATTATGTAATGTAACAACATATGCATGGTATTTGGACACACATGCTGCATACTACAGTATGCTACCCTGTGTATGCACACATGTGCATACTATATGCTATTGTACAGGCGAATGTGTTAACATGCACAGTGCACCCTGTGGCTGTCATACAGTCATGGATAATGTTCATACTGCTGTGTCACCCCTATACAGGTACCTCTGGCGTACCGCACAGACATGAGTCTATTGCAGGTGAGACTGTCATCAGTATCAGGCATGTTAAAGCATAGATCTATTCACCATGTGGCCAGTTAACACTTGTACACCTGATGTTCATTCCATTCATGATATACAGGTCGCATCACCCATCATTCACACAGGCCACCCATGTGCAATATATACAAACGAAATGATACACTGACATGAAACCACAGTATTTGTCATTGCTACATGTGTGGTCAGCTGTGCATACAACAGTAGAGGTGTTCTACAATGGAGGCTTATGTACTATACATTGGAACAACACATGTGGTACGCAAACAGTACCACACAGTGCGCTGTGATATGGGCAGCACACAGGAGTCACCATTGTGTTATATGCCCCTGCAATGGGTGCACACATTGTGATGTGCTATCTGACATGTTCCAGACACGTAGTGTATTGGCTGCAATAATGTCAAACTATCCCATAAACCATACCCCACATACCACACATACAACCTGTTGTCTGCATAGCCCTGTGGATGGTGACATATCTGACATCTATGTGTGTATGTCATATGGGACAACACAGACATGTGTGATAGATGGCCATCACACACATTTGTCCAACACATGTGCACACATGGCCATGGGGGATGGCCAGAGATATGTAGCCACACAGCAGATGTGATGTGTATACACCCTGTTTCACATTGTCCACACATGGTGCAATTATAGCCTTAGTTGACCGATTATACAGTTGATGTGGTACACTGGACATCCTAAAAGCCTGTGCACAGCTAGTGGAGGTGTCACTGATGTCTACCATATAAGATGTGTTGAACATCACGCCTGTGTCATAGCATGACAGTAGTCACCTCTACAGCTTCCACAGACATTGACACCACATCAGGCCACAGATACAGTTCATTTCCCATGTTGCTGTAGGACATCATTGTTAGCTGTGCATCTCGTGTGTGTGGTACATCAATGTCATGTGGGACATGGTGAATTGACAAGTCCACTATGTGTGGACTTGGTTGCCAGGCAGCTAAGACTCTGCAGTTGTTGTGCAGGGGTGTCATCTGTAGGTCTTCCAGTGACCTGACACATGACACAGCATGGTTTGCTGTGTATACACCTCAGCATCGTGGTTCACAATCCACAGTTATGTCATGGGTATGCATGCAGTTATGGCTATGCAATGTGTACATATTATGCACTGTATAGCAATATAGACACCTCATGATGCCATGCAATGGCACAGTGTCTGTACTTCATACTGTACAACAATGTAGACAGCTCAAACTACCATTTCATGCACATGCACATTTGCTAAACATGCATTCTATCTGTAGGGCATGCAGACAACACCACAATGTGATGCCCATTACAACACTGTACATGTGTCAGGACACCATTGTGTCAGACATGTATGCATGTTAATGCACACGTCAGCAGATTACATGTCAAGGTCACGTCAGCCATGTGTACTGTTATCCTGTTCTGGTCCACATGGTGTATCACGGGGATGCATGCATACTACCATGATTGTGTGAACTGCATGAATACTGATATGACACCTGCTTGCTGTAGAGTGCACCCCAGGGGGTATGCTTACTAACACTATTAATGTCTGAGCTGTATGCTGCCTGCTGTATCACAGGCATTCTGCATGCCATCTGTCAAATCACATGCATGGTGTGTGCCTGTGTGTGTCTGTGTGTGTTTGTGTCTGTGTGTGTGTGTGTGTGTGTGTGTCTGTGTGTGTGTGTCTGTGTGTGTGTGTGTGTGTGTGTGTGTGTGTGTGTGTGTGTGTGTGTGTGTGTGTGTGTGTGTGTGTGTGTCTGTGTCTGTGTGTCTGTGTGTCTGTGTGTCTGTGTATGTGTGTGTCTGTGTGTGTGTGTGTCTGTGTGTGTCTGTGTGTGTGTGTGTGTGTGTGTGTGTGTGTGTGTGTGTGTGTGTGTGTGTGTGTGTGTGTGTGTGTGTGTGTGTGTCTGTCTGTCTGTGTGTGTGTCTGTGTGTGTGTGTCTGTGTGTGTGTCTGTCTGTGTGTCTGTCTGTGTGTGTGTGTGTGTGTGTGTGTGTGTCTGTCTGTCTGTGTGTGTGTGTGTCTGTGTGTGTGTGTGTCTATTGTAATTTAGAGTCTTTCTTTGCATTCACAGGGGATGTAGGTGTGTTACCCTCCTGCGTTCCATCTGATGTTAGTGTCCCCACAGATACTAGCAGTGATGAACATATGCATGAGGTACAGGCATGGTTGACAGGGGCTGAATCTGTGCCAATGGTTGCCATCCCAGCTACGTCCCCCTCTTCCCCACAAACAGTTCTGCTGCCAACACATACTGCATCACCAGAGGCCATAGAGGAAGGACAGTCAGCATCTGTTAGTATGGAACAGGAATGTTTGGTGGCTACAGAATGTGTGTCTCCACACCACAGTGTCAGTGTAATGTCTGCAGATGTGCCACACAGGCATGTGGCCGGTGCTGCTCGTAGGAGGACCTCTGGCAGACATGCACCTGCAGGACAGAGCGCAGCAGCTGGTATCACCAGACGCATGTTCCAGACTGTAATGGCGGCACAGGCATATGCTGAATGGCAGAACAGAGAAGGGCAGAGGCTGCTATCTGTACCCTAAATGACAACATCCAGGCATTGGCAAATGCTCAACAGCAGATTGCTGATGTTCTGGACAGGCGATTGGGTGACATGGTCAGAATCCTTGACCGTGGTATGGCAGCCCGCGAGCGTGAGCTGTCTGTGCTGGAACATCTGGTAGGAGTGAGGCATAGGCCATGTGGATGTAGACCAGATACACCACCTAGTGCAGGTCAATGTGACCGTGCCACCTCACATGCCTGCTCCCATAGTGCCGGTAGAAGTAGCAGTGCAGCTGGTGCTGCGCTGTCCACACCAGGACACAGCAGGCCACATGGACGTGGCCCTGGATGTTCCCAGTAGGGACACGATTCCAGTGGACATGTGTCATTGGACAGTAGCCAATCTGTACCTCCACCTGGTAGTGCCCGTGCAACCCCTGGCAGGCACAGGTCACGTGGCCATGGCTGGACACAGTGAGCTGAACAACCTGGTCTGTACAATCTGGAGCTGTCAATAATACCCCTGTGTAGGCCTCACAAAAGGCAGAACTGTGTGCACACATACACGCACACAGCAAACACATCTGTAGGGCACCACAACACCCACATGCAAACTGAACAGACATGTCCAATCATATCACCAGCCCTTACCCACACACATGATGTCACCCATTGGTGCAGCCTATGCCCCTGGCAAACATTATCACCCTGTGCATATGATGAAGCCTGTGCTGCATCCCTGTCATCCACACCATCGGTGCAGGGACATGCTCAAATGATCTGATGCACAGGGTGAACAGAATAGTGAGATGTGTGTATTACATTAGTTGTGTACAACTAGTGAGGGAAGTGTATATTACATTAGTTGTGTAAGAATAGTGAGAGACATGTATATTACATTAGTTGTGTACTGTTGACATGCACCATACATACCATGTAGTACAGGTTTAGCATGCATTGTTATATGTTCAAAGTATGTGTCTCGGTAACAACAGTAACAGCATGTTGGTAATGATGCCCTGGTTCCATGCTTATGGTCTACTTGCATGTGCCTACAGGTAGCAGTGTTTGCAGTCTCCCATGTGTAACTGTGGAGTACTCACAGGCATGTATGGCAATATCAGCATGCTATACGTAGCCTCAACCGGACTGCTGAAAAGTCTAATATACCTCAGATGTCCACACATATACTGATCCAGCAGCACGTGTGCAGTTTAATAGGCTACAGTGGCTAGAGACATGACATCCATACCAGGTCACATCACAGGTATGTTGACATGGTGCAGGGGTTGTACACAGCGGTCTGGCCAGTGATAACGTTAGAGGCCACTTGATAGCATGAGGCCTCACTGTGTAGCAGTAATACCCTGTCACATTACAGGAACATGCCCACACTCATGGGGTCAACAACACTATAATGCATACCCCATAGTGTTGAGGTGAGGACACTTGCCTATGTGGTCATCACCCTCACAGTACTGTGCACCCACATGACGCAACACAGAGAAAGGACATGTACAAGTAGCCAGTACGGCTGAGACTGATGACATCAACAGGGTAGTAGACTGCATCACCATGAGGAGTTAGGGATACTGTGTGTTCTGTATGGTAGCATACACCCTCACTCCATGCACCAGACAGCCATACATACACACACACACACACACACACACACACACACACACACACACACACACACACACACACACACACACACACACACACACACACACACACACTGTGGTGACCACAAATGTCATACACATACGGACAGCTGATGTGTGTGATACACACACCACACCTGCCTACGTCATGCTTTCCACACTGCAGTATGTACAGATGTCTACAACAGTGTACAGGGGTGTGTAACAATTGGGATGTATTCCCCACCATATGTGGCATATATGGTCACACATGCAAACACACATGGCAGTACTGTGAATGATACACCTGCTATATGATAATACGTCTGACAGACATGTAGCAGTATTGGCCGCATTAAGTGTACCAACGCTATGTCCAGCAATTGTGCTGCTATATGCACACAGGAGGATGTAAGTGTTACAGGTGTCAAGTGACGTACAGTCGGTAACACCCGACCGCTGTATAGGTTTATGTCTTCACCATCAAGTAACAGTAACATAGCGTACTGTTTGCACATGTAATGGTAGGATGGCATGTGACACACCTGTGAGCTGTCCCCGGTAATCATCCATCTACACAGGTGGATCACCACTTTATGTACACACATCCATCCATACCTGATGTACATCCTACCATACTGTCAGTACTGTCAGTACAGGTCTCAATGATGGGGCTGCATTGCAACTGCATGTTGTAGTTAGGCACAGATGAGTTACTTACATCAGCTACTGCCACATGCATGGTAGCTGCATGCACACTACAGTTTGTACATGTGTGTTGGTCCTACATGCCTGTCATGTAGCCATGTTTGTATGCATTGCAATTGGTGGACATATGTGTTGACATACATAACACATGGACTGTTGTATGATATGATGGGTGTCATGGGTAACTAGTACAGAGGGAATGTGTCCTTGGTCAACATTGCTACCGCATGTACTGTTAGCATTCAACAGCCATGGACCCACCTTCCATTTGCGTGCGTATGATTGCTCTAGCCACTTGTCTGCATGGAGGACAGCAAAAGCTATGCTATGTACATATGTGTTGTGCGTGTGGTCCATGCATATATCCACTGCAATTACATGTATGACACATCCAAACATGTGTGTTCGTTGGTGTACAGTGACAGTCATCTGTCACAGCTGTGTAAGACCCAGGGCCCCTGGTATGTGTAGAGCTGACCTGGTTATGTACAGTGGTATCATTGCAATACATAACACATGATGGAACCCTGTCGGTACATGTGTAGTCTGCACAGTTGCTGTACACCTATGTACAGTCCACTGGTCATGAGTCACCCTGTGTTGTGTTGATGTATGGCTGTGTATTGCTGGTCCAATGACATGGTGATGTCTGAGGGCTACATTGTAGACTGCGGTGTGTACCTCTGTGATCTGCACCTCAGACATCTGTGATGGCTCCTCAGTGTGTACTGGTCAATACATGTGAGTGGCCTTCATGTACATGGGGACAGTAATACCATACTGTGCCCCTCCATGTTTAGTATCCGTGTGCATGCAAGATGGCCCTTTGCAACTGCTAAGTGTGTGAGCATGCCCAGTACACCATTGTGTAGTTGGACACACAGTACATTCCAAACTGTGTCCTTATATGTTTAGAATCCATGTGCATGCAAGATGGCCCTTAGTACACCATTGTGTAGTTGGACACACAGTACATTCCAAACTGTGTCCTTATATGTTTAGAATCCATGTGCATGCAAGACAGCCCTTTGCAACTGCTAAGTGTGTGAGCATGCCAAGTACGCCATTGTGTAGTTGGGCACACAGTGCATTCCAAACTGCGTCCTTACATGTTTAGAATCTGTGTGCATGCAAGACGGCCCTTTGCAACTGCTAAGTGTGTGAGCATGCCCAGTAGGCCGTTGTGTAGTTGGACACACAGTACATTACAAACTTGCCCCTTACATGTTTAGAATTCGTGTGCATGCAACACGGCCCTTTGCAACTGCTAAGTGTGTGACCATGCCCAGTGCCGTTGTGTAGATGGACACACAGTACATTCCAAACGGACGTGTGATACTAAGCATGTGGGCATGGTCAGTGACACCTTGTGTCAGTGATGTGCCTCTGTGTATGGGCATGGCCATTGACATCCTGTGTAGCGATGGTGGACATCCAGGCAACAGATGTCCATTTTCAACATCACGATGGATGCCTACATTGAACACACTGGTTGACTGTCTTGCAGGGTGTACTGTCTGTGGCACGTCCCATATCTATGTAGTGTTGTTGTAGTGCTCCGTAGATATTTTGCTGCCCCGATCACACCACTGCCGTGTGTTTGTCTACGTCTACCTTGGGACAGTAATATGCTTTCAGACTGCTCACTCTCTATACATTCCCTATTAGCGTCCTTGCCTTTGCGGATGATGTCACCCACCTAGAAGTATGCCTCTGGGAGTGCTGCATTCAGTAATCTCAGTAGCGCATTCTGTAAATGCGTAATGCTGTAGTGTGATAAGGTAGTTAGATGTATGTTCGACTCCAAGTGTGTGCCTCTGTGTGTGTGTGTGTGTGTGTGTGTGTGTGTGTGTGTGTGTGTGTGTGTGTGTGTGTGTGTGTGTGTGTGTGTGTGTGTGTGTTTCCAGCTGCCTGGGGACACAGTAATGCTTTTAGATGCCTCACATCACATACATTCCCTATCGGTGTCTTTGCCTTTGCGGATGATGTCACCCACCTAGAAGTATGCCTCTGGGAGTGCTGTGTTTAGTAATCTCAGTAGCGTGTTCTGTAAATGCGTATTGCTGTAGTGTGATAAGGTAGTTAGGTGTATGTTCGACTTCCAGCCCTGCCAAGGGTGTGCCTGTATGTGTGTGTTTCCAGCTGCCTGGGGACATAGTAATGCTTTTAGACGCCTCACACCACATACATTCTCTATCGGCGTCTTTGCCTTTGCAGATGATGTCACCCACCTAGAAGTATGCCTCTGGGAGCACTGTGTTCAGTAATCTCAGTAGCGCGTTCTGTAAATGCATAATGCTGTAGTGTGATAAGGTAGTTAGGTCTGTGTTCTAATCCCAATTCTACCACGTGTGTGTGTGTGAGTTTTCAGCTGCATGACAACAGTACATTGCTTTTACACTATTCACTCTCCATAGAATCCGTACAACGTCTTTACCTTTGATGCTGATGCCAGCAAGCTAGACGTATGCCTGTGTGAATACTGTGATCTAGTAATCATGGTAGCGCGTTCTGTAAATGCGTAATGCTGTAGTGTGATAAAATAGTTAGGTCTGTGTTCTGATCCCAGCCCTGCCAAGTGTGTGTGTGTGTGTGTGTGTGTGTGTGTGTGTGTGTGTGTGTGTTTGTATATATGTAATGTAGATAGATATGTATGTGGATATTAGCACTATTGAATGTGCTGCATTATCTGTACATGATCACCTTTGATGTATGTAAATCTGCTATGGCTCTGTGATAGTGCACATACTGTGTGCTGTAGTGATCCTGGGTTATAGTTGTGTAGTGCCAGTTATTTTGTTGCTGGGTATTACAAGGGGCATTGAAAACAATGATAGTACAGCACCTTTAAATGGTAGTGTGCACATCTCAGCAACAGTCAGCAGTGGTTATTACTTTGGAGGATGAGTATGGCTCATATAACTATGTATTACCTGACAATATTATGCAAATCAGGTTAACATTACTGACTCCCATTTATCCACAGGTTGTGATACAGATCCCAAGAATGTATGTGTATACATTGAAAGGTGCAGGACTGGAATATTGTTGAATGCATGGAGGGGTGTCCATGGCCAGTAATGGCGATCTGTACAGCCTGGCAGGAACGGTTTGTGACTGTCCCACAACCTCCTGTATATGGCTGACACATGCTGAAACTGTGTACATGCAGACACACACACATAAAACAAACAGCTAGGGATAATGCATACACACACACATTGCATTAACATTGGGCCATGCAAACACTGTTGTCCCTCACACACACACATACTTACATGTTGATTGGATGGCTCAATAACAGGCTCTGGAAAAGAAGCACCATACCCTGTGCATATGATGACACCTGTGCCACCACCTGTAATGTGTAACATTGATGCAGGAACAGACTAACATGGTGCTGATGCACAGGGTGGCTTTATAGCACTGTATTAATGTTAAAATGTTGTTAACACAAAGTGTGATATCCTTCTAGGTGTATGTAAGCACGCATGATGCATTGCAGCTATGGCCATCAATGTATTATAGTTTACAGCACTATTAATTCTGAAGATTTATTATCCATCCATGTGCCATTTGACTGACATGTGTAGTATTGGCAGCATGTGTTTCAGAGTGTGCAGTACATGTGTGATGTGTGTAGTACAGATTTATACATGCTTACAAATGCGTACACTGGCTTACATGACATTACACAGGCTTCAACATTCTTACACTAGCTTACTCGTTCTTCAACGCGCGCACACGGGCTGACACACGCGCACACATGCTTACTCAGGCTTACAGGCATGCACAGGCACGAACACACTGTAAGCAGGTTTGCAAGAAACTTCAGTGATATCCATGGTGTACACCATCAGTTTCCTGACCTTACCTAGGATAAATCATAACACGCCTCTTCCACTGATGAGTAACTGACAGCAAACATGTGACACACTGCTCCGATAAGATTACACTGTTTTATACATACACACTCATGATGTCACCTATCTTCTACTCTGATAGTCCCCTTAACCTACTCTTACACTGTAGTGGCTTGGCCCATATGGCATGACAAATTGTGATTCACTATCCTCAGCCTCAAGGGCATCAGATTGCCTACTAATGTTTGGTTACACCTCTGACAGAGTGCTTCCACACATAGCAACCAGTACTCAGTAGTCATGTTGTCTTCAGCTTGCCATTCACCTCCATGGCGAAGTAACTTTTAACTAAAATTACAATTTGTATGTATATTTTAAATATTTTTCTTGTTTTGACAGCGCAGCGTGTTTTTGCGCCGCTGAGCTATGCTTAAACACCGGAGATCGGGGGAGAACAAATAGAGATTTATTAATTCCAATGGAGAAAATGTCACTGACTTTATATTTGGCAATTGGCATGCTTCTTCAATTAAATTCATCCTTTATTTGCAGCTGACATTGCTCCGTTTAGCTACTTGCAGAACGTAACTCGGTTAACATCCGGGTACATTTCTGCACATAACTCTACTCTTGCATGGACAGCTTACTGTTTCATGTATCACAAATTTACATCATTTGCATAGCTTTCACCTACAAATGGGGTAATTTGCATATCCTAACATTGTCCATGCAACGTTCGTTTTAGGGGCTGTCTTACACTCCCCTACAAGATATTGCTGAATATCTCGGCAGACATCTTGCCTTGCTCGACTCTTACTCTACTCGTACATGCCAGCCAAGGCTCCATGAATCCTGGCCTAAGCTTTGCTGTGTGCTAATATGTCTATTTGTGGAGTATGCATGGCTGTAGGTATGGTTTAACCTGCTACGTCTAACATTTCTACAGAGCAGCACCCACTTTCATCATTTGTAACAGTGACAGCCCTATAGGTACTACATATACAGCTGTGACATTTGACAAGTCAACACATACCTGCGGTCAATACTAAACTGACTACTTCAGCACTTTTCATACCTTCAGATTTTTCTTGTAGTAGTATAGTTGATAATACTGTTTCCTATAACATGTATCTGTTTCTGATACAAGATATATCATTTTATTACACCACTACACATGAAGAAATCACAGGCCAGATGTCATTACATTCCTTTTGCAGGACACACCTGCCCAGAGTGTTGTGTTCCTCACAAAAACCAACAGGTGTTAATCAAAACATATTATGCTATCATCTACCTTATGTGTTCGCCGGTATTTGCGCTTTCCGTCAGTGGCAGAACTCACATGCGAGTGTGGGAAACTGAACACTGTATTGGGGACAATGCATAACACCCTGAGGGATACATTTATTTTGTTTCTATTAACCTTCCACATTGACTATCACAGGGCATAGGTATTCATTCACAGTTATCGAGGTACATGCTTTTGACTTATACATGTTTTGTCATTTGTCATCACGTCTTTCTTCACACCTGTACACCTAATATCACTAGTTCTGTACATTTATTTAGGACAGGGTTACCTTCATACCTCTCAACTGTACACATTTTGGGTAAATGTCCCGGACTTTATAATTTTGTTCCTTTTTTCATAATATCCTGCCTTTCTGGTAAATTAGTGGCAAGTCATTAAGGACTGTGAGGTTTGATAATAATGACAGACATTAGTAGTTTATAATTAATAACCCTCAAAACATTCATACTAATGAATTATCCATTATTCTATCAACGTCCTAACTTTGTAAGAGGAATATTTAAAATAGTCCCTATTTGTACTTATTTTAATATGCCTTTGTCCAGATGTCTTATTCTGAAAGGTTGAGAGGTATGGTTGCCATCTTATTCGTACGCATGTACGTCCATGATAATCGCTTACATGACACTGATATAAGACCCTACGTCTTTCCCCAATGATTTACACAATATCCAGTAGATGGGTTCTTCATTTTTGGAAGATATAGGCGTGTGCTATACCCACATAGGAATATTAATCACTCCCATGGGGCGGACCTAATAAATCTGTGCCAACCAACACCTAGGCACCTAGGCCCATTATTGCATACCCATGATTCCCATACCTGACACCCCTCCATAGTAGTCATAAGACATATTTAATGTGAGCGATAATAAAGTATGAAGACACTTCTAAGCACTATCCACTCTCCACGTATCGGGACATATGTCATACATTCTGTCAACCCATGTGTTATTACCCTTGCACAAGCTACTGTTGCATGTACAGCTATATTGTAGCTGCGGATGTGACTTTCTTTGCTTCGATCATTACAGGACAGTGCCTATAGTGGACCAATTTTGGGGGCCCTGCAAAGGATGCCTATATCCATGTTTAAAGAGTAGAACTTGCAGGTCTGGCACACTGGTACTTTCCGGGCAATGGTTTGGAAAGCAGCAGTGTATTTACTTTTCTTGCATGTCTGTATGTCTATCCATAATAGCTATGATGTAACCTATTTATGAACATGTGTTATATCTACAAGGACATATGTTTATATGTTTTATGTATATATCAATTAATGTGCTGTGTGTGTGTGTATATATATATATATATATATATATATATATGTGTGTGTGTGTGTGTCTGTACATTCTTTATTTCATATACTTATTTAGTTTAAGTCTGTGGATATATATCTATACACAAATATATATATATATCCCTATATAGATATATAAATAATGTGTAGGAAACAGCATTCATTTGCGCGGATTACACATGCACAGGCGCACTTGCATATCCTTATTGTGGGTTACATATGTTTACTAAGTCTTTGTGCTTACATGGGCTTTATTAATTGTGACGGTACCAGTAAAATATCTGTAATCCGGTTAACAGACATATGCGAAGCACATGTTCACCTTTACATATTTAAATGTCTTTACAGCACAGACGCATTCATTACACTTTAAAATTATATGTGCTGTAGTCGCAGTTGAACCGGGACTGCATTCACATTAACCGGATGCTGTAACCACTATACTATTGGTGTTCTGACTCATTTATATGCATACCCATAGTACATAACTACATTAACATATGCCTCACCGCTTCACTTACAACACAGGCATCCATTCTCCTGCTGGGAAAAACGTGGTACTACATATTACACATTCCCTATTCCCTACAGCTCTGGACCCAAGCTGCATATTTAATCACTCTAAGGATATGCAGAACTTCAAGGCTTATAGTTCTGGCACATACAAGCATTTGATTGTCAGGGTGTTCATGTGGTGATCTGGGTTTAGGCTTATCCGCCTGGTGAACAGAACTGCCCTGACTGAGTTCAAATGTCAGACAAAGCACATGGACAGAATTTGTCCATTTTATAAATATTTACCTGTGTTTACAGACACATGTGTTTAGGCACCTGTCAGCAGCTTTTTATTTTGGCAATGCATAATATGGGTGGGGGTGGTTACAATACATAATCCATGGTGAGGGGTGTTCCCATTCACATTTGACTATTTCCTGTATGCATTCATGCGAGGATTATTATTTTGGACATGAATTAACTACAGGTATGCAGTAGTACAGTAAACAAATGTGAAGGTTTGTTACTGTAAATATGTACGGACCTCTGTAATACACTGTTGTTTTCTGGCAAATCAGTAGCTAATCATTAAAGACTGAAGTCAGAACATAATGACAGACAGTTGAGTTTCAGACTTCATACTCTTCAGAAAATTAATGCCAATGTATACACTGTTATTCTATCAACTTTCTAAGTTTCTAAGAGCAATCTTTACAAATTGTCCCTACGTTTGGGCCTTTGTCCCACTTTTATTCACGGCTTTGTCCAGATATCTTGCTCTCAGAGGTTGACAGGTATGGTCTGTCACACCAACACACATATTACTTGTCCCTCACACAGTAGATCAGGGTTATCCTGTTTACGTCAGTGCCTTCATCACCCTTATACCATTTGCCACTATGCGAATGTGTGCAATATATTCTCCTGCTTATTCGTGTCGGGACACGTGCATCACGGGCAGGTGTTTGATCCTGGGTAGTAGGTTACGTATGACCACTTAGGACTGGACAATGTCATGCACCTCTAATGCACATTCCAACTTCTGTCCAGATATCTACAGGACTGGACTTCGTGTCTTCCATTCTAATGTTTACACAGGCTACGTATCCCATGAGGGATATCCAAAAATTGGACTGATCCACAACAAGCGAAATAACAAACATCTTTTTGGAGTTACGAAAATGTGCTGAGGGCTTTACATGCAAGGGATACATAGTGTGCAATCCTGCAACTGCTTAGGGTGCCACTACCTACTACATATGCGTAGTGGTCACTATGTGTAGCTGTGGCTGCATCAAACCAGTAGGCCAAGTATGGCTGGATTTGGTGGACGTCCAGGTACGGGAGCGAGTTGTGTGATGTGGAGGGGATGCTGGGTAGTCCATTATGCATCCAGGTGTGTTGCATTTGTTATGGCCAGTTCCATCAGGACCAATCTGTGGGTATGTGCCGGTGACATATCTATGCATTTGTATCGCACATTTCAATATTCATATGTTTGTGGGATTGTGTTCTACTGTATGGCCTGTCTGCTTGTATTGCAGCTGTTTATACATGTATTTGTGTTTCTTTCAGCTTCACCCGCTGCTCCCTCATACACCTCCGGTTCACCTATTCTGCATACGACACAGCATCACCTTGGAGGATTGTACCATTACCCATCCACCCCACACACACAGATTCTTCACACCCCATACATCACTGCTTTGGTTGTTGGCCCATGACACTGCCAGAGTAACACATTGAATACACTACATGTGTCAGGTACCTGTATGGTTGTGTGGACTACCCTGCCATGTTTGCTTTCCACATGCTATACCTCAGGCACATAGGTACACACCCATACTTAACTTTCATTACATGGTTGGTATACCCAGATACTACCCGTTTGACTGTGACACATCCTGACAAGTTCGGCTTGTACCGCTGACTTCTGGATTTTGGCAGCCTGTTGTACTCATTGGTTGGATGCCACCTTTTCCTATGTCCAGGATGGGATATCTTCCATACACATATCCGAATGTAGTGGTCAACACCTCCCCACAGTCGACGGTATGGTTGCCACCTTTTCAATTGGCGAAAGTGGGACATTTTTGGTATAAACATCACAATTTACAGGCCAACACATACCCACAGTCAGTACACAAGATAGAACTTAAAATTCTTGCCTATATAACAGCTTATTCTTGTAGCATTTTAGTTGCTTATTCTGTTTCTTATAACATTTATGTAATTTAGATACAGAAAAACTGTTTAATGCAATTATTACATAACGTATAGGGAATAATTTTGTCCTATAATCTCAGGACATTTGCCATTTTTACAAGTTTTTTCAGGACACAACTGCCCAAAGAGGGACTGTCACTCGCAAAGTGGGACAGGTGGTAATCCTAGTCGATGGGATGGATAATACTGTTCCTTTCAGCCTACATGTTTCCTTATTGTTGTAGCTGCTTATATGCTCCTTCTGTTTCGTTTACATGCTTATTCTATTTCCTATCACATTTGGTATGTGACATACGGACATACCTTTTGTATGTGACTATTACATGCCTTGTGGGATATGATTCGGACATATGGTCACTACATATCTACATTTCTCATGTATTTTGTTATGGACACATCTGCCCAGCTGTGTATCCTCCCTCACATTATGGGTCAGCTGGTGACCCTTACCATTGGGCTGGACATACCTACTGGCGGCTCGCTAACATATGATGCATTTCACTTCCACTTGGTATGGCTATCTACACTGTGTTGGACTGCGGCCACACGGTTTTCCATGTCATTTGTTCGTGGGATAGGGACCCATTATTCCCTACCGTACATTTGTGTTTGCTTCTTCACTTTGTGTTCGCAGGTGCTTTCTTGCATGCATTGCATACCTTTCAGTATCCACGGACACTGACAGATGTGATTACTATCTTGCAACTTGTTATATGCAAGCATTTTAGGTTGCACGTCGACAGCTGCCATTTCTATGCCTCCGTGCGGCACTTCGACACGCCCTATGCACTCGTGCTCCTTTCCTGTGCACGTGGCTGTGTCGGCAGTGCGCCTTCATTAATATGCATTTGGCACTACTGCGCCATCTTCACGCCGCACTGTTGGCGCAAGCCTACCGCCATCCTTGCGCAGAGCTTCATGAATCCGGAGGCATGTCTTTATCCATCATTCAACCTTACACTGCTAAGAGACCTCTATGTTTGACTGACAATTGATTACCTTCCATGATGAAAATGGAGGACACTCCCTGTATTCACACTACATTGCTAATCACTGAAACACCATCCCACTCCAGTCTGCAACCTGAAAGACTGTAAATACCAAGTGAAGCAACACCTGATAGAAAAATGGCTCAACACCTGCACCACCCCTGATTAAACTCATACTAATATAGCTATATGAGCTTGTGTTGTAACTCTCTGAGCCAGAAAATGTAATGTACTACTAATTGCAGCTATATCCTCCTCTATCATCGTATCTACTTTTTTTTCCTTGTGCCTTTTCATCTCTGTCCTTTCTTTGGGCTGATCCAACTCTTTATCTTATATTATGCTCAGAATTAGTCCAAAATGATACAAAAATCACTGAACCCACCGACATTGCCAACATGCTGCTCTCTAAAGCTAAAAACACAGATATAGGGGGGACTTGAGACATTGGACCGACCCAGTTTGGCTTTGTTGTCAAAGATCATGCCTTTTGAACTTCGACTCGACTTCTTGAAACAGTCACCAAGGCCATTGATGAGGAAAGGCAGTCCATACAGCCTACCTTGACCTACACAATACCCACTCGGGTATTGTAGAGGACAGAACCCACAGGGTTAGAGTGTGGCTGCTGTGTCCAGACTCCAAGCGGTCACAAGTGGTGTCCACGGATATCCTTCAGAAGGGAAACAGATAGCTGGTGCCAGAGCCATGGAAGTTAAGCGCCAAAAAAAAATAGTATAGTCACCTGGGGAAAAACAAAGGTAACCCCAAGCTACCATATAGGTGGCAATCCACTAAGCACAGAAAGGGTTATCAGGGACCTGGGGACCCAGGTTGACAGTGGCCTTTCTTTTGACCTCACATTGCTAAAGTGGTTAGAAAGACCTTCTACATTGCCCATCTTCACTTATCAGACCATGATCGAGTACAATGCCCCATTGGGATGTATCTCACCCGACATCTGCAAAAATTGATAGACCCCCAAAGTCCTCACCAAAAAAGGATAAGGGACTCAAAAAAATCATATGCTGCCAGATGAAGAAGAAACTCAGCTCTATTTAGTCGGCATCCCATACCTCCAGAGGTGACATGTGCCTGACATACAAGGCCATGTCCAACCTGGACATGCTCCACCTCAAAAATCCAAATCCACCAAAACCACTAGAGCAGGATATAAATAGGGTGTGCTGGAGGGATAGATTTATCACTCAGAGACCTATATGCTGGAATAAAATCCCGGTCCATGTGAGGCAGAGCACCTCGCTGACTCTGTTCAAGAGAAATCTAGACCTGTGGATGTGGCACAAAAATTTGGGCTAGGCTTATAAATGCCTTAGGGCAGATAGCCTAGTATAAACCTATGAACCTATGAACCTATGAACCTATTACTATGTCCGAGATATTCAAGAAGTCTTTATAGTAACAAATATCCTTACATAAAACCTGACAATCTCTGCATGCTAATGATATTGCACTGTATACTCCTCCCTGTATTGAATAAAAGGATTCATATGTAACCCATGTAACTGTTATTTTTAATCAAACCTGTTTGTAAATGATGTGACCCATGTCAAAGATGTCTGAATACTGGAATTGTTGCTCGTGAATTAAACTGATTGTAAATGATGAAACAATGCAAATGATGTCCATGATGTCTGAATAATGGAGTTTTCCATCCTGGGCCTATGCAGAAAAAAGGCACTGCTCAGTCATACTTTAGCAGTAAACAAATAATAATAAATAAATAAACGTTTACAGTGCATTGCTGGGTCTACAATTCAAACCAAGGAGAAAGAGGAAAGAGAAGGATAACCCTGCTAATAATAAAAATATAAATAATCACATTCTGTGCTTAAACCAACTCATAGAAGGTTTAGTGATACACATGCATCAAAGGTAACACTTGCATCAGTATCCATTTTAAAATGAATGACTCCCCCAAATCTCCTTTATAAATTACTAGACAGCAGTAACAAATATAAGTATGTGGTTATTCATGGAACAAATTATCTCAAATACAATTCTTTAAATCACATGATAATTGCATCATTGCATATTACTGAATATTATTGAATCAGGCAACACAGAAAGCATGATTACTCCATCTCAGAGATCCACTGTTTATATATTCACAAACGCTTTTACGTACAACACTTGGCTAAGACACCATTGTACAGTATACTCACTAAAGATGATTGCATACTGAGAAGGTTTCATCTACAATCCTCAAATGTTTGCAGATTTCACTTGAGTAACTATGGAGCAGGCTTTGTTAGTTGTAGAATTTCACAGCACTTCAATAATTTTTTACAAATTTCAGTAAGAGAATAAAACCCCCCAATAAATGAGAGATTTATTCAGACTATAAAAGGGTACTTTCATACTGTACACAGCATAGCAGATAAGCTTCAAGTATCATTTAACATAATGAACTTAGAGAACTATATAACAGTAGTCCTTGCGGCTGTGTGGGCTTCAAAAGCTATATGTTCTGGTTACAACAAGTATGAATGTTGGAGAGAAATATCTCAAGGTGCAGGTAATTCGTGATGCATTATTTTATAACTTAACCTTTGAAAAAAAACTGCTTATGGACTTCAATTATAGAAATTCAAGGACATTTAGTAACTGACAACTTAAAATTAATTGTAAACTATATGAGTCAATTCATGAATCTGGTGATATAATTAGTTGTAACCTATATGAGCTCATTCATGAATCTGATGATACAATTAATTGTAACCTATATGAGTCCATTCATGAATCTGGTGATACAATTAATTGTAACCTGTATGAGTCCATTCATGAATCTGGTGATACAATTAATTGTAACCTATATGAGTCCATTCATGAATCTGGTGATGCAATTAGTTGTAACCTATATGAGTTTATTCATGAATCTGGAGATACATTATGACGCGTTGCTTAATTTATATGAATTTCTCAGTTACAAAGAAGTATCATTAACATACTTAAACTACCATAATACCAGTTAGGAAAATCATACAATTATTTCAACTTTTGAAAACAAATTTATTGATGTAATGTCGGTTCAATGTTTATTTCAATTAGTCAAAGGTAGGCCAAGTGTCAAAAAAACATACTTGATATAATTGCCACTAACTATGAAAGTATTATTACTAATTTTAATATTTGTTTTCCACTTGGACTATCTCGTCATATCCCTATTACCATCAACATTACTAAGTATACCAACAAATTAATTTGAGCAAAAGACAGGACTCTAGACTAATAGAGGCAGCTGTACCCACCAGAAAGAAGTACAGAACTAATAAAAAAAAAAAACAAGCCACCCTGGTGGAATCACAACATCAATAGGCTGTATATCAGAAGCAAAAGATCATGGCAAAATTTAGGAGATGCAGCACCCAGCAGGATAAAAGCATTTTTATCAAACTAAACAAACAACACAGATGATAAATAAAGTCTACCAAAGCCAAATTTGAGGTAAATTTGGCCTCCCAGGTCAAGAGCAACCACAAGGCATATTTAGCTATGTCTGCAACCTCAAAGGCAATACACAATTGTGTGCAGAGCTCATTGTAAATGGAGCCACCTATACTGAGCCAGGGATCCAAATGAAAAGATAAGTCAGCAAGCAAATAAGAGTGTTATTGCTGAAATTGAATTCATCCTCAAGTCTTGGTGTATACCTTTCCAAGGTGGACCCTGTTTTTCACAAAATCTCATTAAGATGACACTGATATATAGACTGTATTTTATATAGTGTACATCATGGACAGAAGTTGGTCAAAAATTCAAAAAGACAGATGGGTGCCCAGGATAAAAAAGTCTCCAATCCTGGTAGGCACACTGGTGCCAGGACTGGAAAAATGACAGTGTAGAATCCTCAAGAAATGAAAACATTCGTACAATAGGGCCAGACCAGGCCCAGGAGGAGGATGGTCCCCTGTTGTAGAAGGAAGTAGCAGACCACAAAAATCACAAAAACTGATAGGCCAAAGAAGAGCCATAAAGACACTGGGGGGGGGGGGACTATTGAGGATAAGAAGGAAATTATGTGTTGTTACTATTATGCAAAAAGCCCAGAATTTCCAGACACAAGATATATGAAAAGATTAAGAGAAAAATTAGAGGAAAGAAAAATACTTTCATAAGAAAAATTGTCAGAAGCTTCAAATAAAAATTAGTGTTCATTAATACAACAGATTTGTAAAAAAAAAATTATATAGACCAAGAAACTTTGATCTATTTGGAAAAAGAAGCATTTGAGGAAGTGCAAAAATACAAACAACAAAGCCTAGGTATAAAAAAGAAATATGGACATGGGAAAGAAAGATTTGATATGGTGCAATATTTATTCAAAATCGAAAGCCAAAGTAATCAATACAAAAAGGGCAACCCCCAAAGATGTTCAAAGAGAAATATAGGCAAAGGCATCCAGATATGGAAAATTTCACAATAAAAAAATAATATCACAAAGACGGAATGTAGAAAAGAAGATCAGTAAATTAGAAGTTAAAAAAAATAGAAGCTGAAGTTATGGAGTGTCTGCGAAGTGAAGGATTTGGTGTAGAAGGTCTAATGCAGGTTACATCGCAGCAGGATGGAACAAGTCCCCAAAGTAAGGAGAAACAGAAGATCAGGTGAAATCTGAAGAAGAAATATGGAGAAAGGAAAAAAAGAGATTTAATATGGTGTAATATTTATACAAAGGAGAAAACCAAAGTAATCAATACAAAAAGAGCAACACCAAAGATATTTGAAGAGAAATACAGGACTTTTAAAGATTTGAAGGTTAAAGTATGATCATCTGTTTGTCTTTTAGATAGTAAACTGGACTGAAAGGGGGATAAAATCAAGCAGAGGATGTTTTTGAATTTGTGTGCAAATAAAGAAGTTAGATTTCCATATAATAATTAATCAATGCAATAGACCTAAAATTTGAAGGGTCAGAAATAAATTTTTCTGGTTTTGGAATGAAAATATTTTTAGATTGGTCTAGATAAAGGTCTGCTATTTCATGTATAGAAATATGATTGTAGAGTTTTAATAATATTTTTGAAATAATTGGTTGAAAACACTTATAAAATTCTGTTGTGAAACTGTCTATACCTGGAGGTTTGCCATTCTCGAGAAATTTGATAATGTTTGAAATCTCTGCTATTGTAAAAGGTTTGGTTAGAGTATCTTGTTGTAATGAATGTAGAGAGGGAAAATCAATTTGATTCAAATAGTTGAGTAGATGAATTGTGAGGTTTGGGAACAGTTATAAAGTTGGGAGTAAATGCTGATGAGTGTGTTCAAAATATCTTGTTTTGAGTGATGTTTGTATTATTCATTTTTATGTCTGATTTATAAGTAGTAAGATATTAATTTTAATGAACCTAGCTGAAAGTTGAGATGGACATTAAGCCCATTCAGAGTATAATTCCAACACTTAGTTCCTTGGCTTCAAGTATAGATCGTTTTTCTTTATGCTGGAAATGTCCTTGTGCAGCCATCCATCATGGCCCTCACCATTCTCATGAATGGTTCTGTTTAATTTCTGATGAAGAAGCTCACTGTGATGGCATGAGGGTACAGTCCAGGTCATATAGTGCTACCACCTTCACACCTCCATCCAGTGTTGAGGGCAGTGCGGACCACCATGGACAAAGTCATGGACAGGATGCTTGTACTGAGACCACCTGCAGCACATCATGCCATTCATCCTCATAGAGTCCTCCATCCTCAGTTTGTAGTTTGGATTATGCCACTGACCTTCTACACAGAAGACACCTTTGTGGATGAGGACGCACACAGTCAGTGCACATATCTTCTGTGGGTGCTCTAGACCTGGCCATCAAACCCCAGCACAGTTCTGCATTTTCTGCCTGAGCTGTGTCCATGCACACCTATACACACACACACACTCATCAGGACTGCCCACCTCTACACAGTTACACCAACACAGAGAAAGTATCCTAATTTGGTAATATAAAACTGCCTGTTAATTAATAACCCGCATTTTTCAATATTAATCAGAAAGGTTCTTTGCGTAGGAAGATCCAGGAAAAGCAAGTTTTTGTCTGGGACATTGACAAATGAAAATATTTTATATATTTACTTTTTCAAAAGTTTGTTATATTTATGCAAACTCATAATCTTGTCATTACAGTGGAAGAGTGAAGTGAAAAGACATGGACCCAAACAATGGTTAACAAATGTAGTAAAGCTTTTGAATATGCAACAGAGTGCTATTATGAAGACCAGTCTAGTTAGGTGAAGCAATCATTGTATTAAGTTTTACTAACAAAGTACCTGCTCAACAAAAAAGTGTGTGAATATATAAGCAAGTAGTTAAAATATGTTAATTTATATATAAAAAAGTTATCTTAATGAACTAATATGATTTGATAGTATTTACCATGGACATTGGTTAAGAAAGAATTCCTTAAACTGAATGTGTAATAAACCCATTCAGTATGGAACGGTGAGGACCACTGACTTTTTTAACACTTAAAATGATGAACGCCCTTCAAAATAAGATAGACTTGTGGTATGAGGGTTATCACCTGTCCCCCTTCATCAAAGGCAGTCCGTAATTGAGCAGTTGTGTCCCATCAAAAACACACAAAAATGGCAAATGTCGTGAGATTTTAGGACAAAAAGCATCTCTTAGGTTTCCCCTTATAGTTGTATAAAACCATAAAACATTTCTTAAGTTTCCTTAAATATATTATTACTGAAATACCTAGATATTAAATGAAACAACACAAGGCAAACATGGTTCATTTATGCGCACTTCCAAAAACATGGTATATCTAATTAAATGCAGGAATTGTCCAGACACAGGTAACATAGGAGAAATACTCAGAATTAGGATGAATGGCCATAGACACATAGTTAGACATAAAATGACTGACAAGCCAGTATCAGTGCACTTTTCCCAGTCTGATCATTGTGTATCAGACACGCCGGTTATGATTCTTAAAGGACATTTCCACACACCTTTGGAAAGAAGAACAACGGAGATTGAGTAAATTCAATAGTTCAGTCTGAGAATCAGTGGTACAAACCTGGATATCGGTTTTATGAGGCACTATAATACTTACCTTTTCCTTTTGAGCAACAGAAGATATACTGAGGAACAATAAATATTTTTGTTTATTTATTTATTTTTTTGTCTCTGAGGTATAGCATGAGTTATATGTTTTCTACCTAGCATTTTTCAAGATTTCTTTTTTTAGCCAACTGGAAATAAATTATGTACTTCCTTTTCTAAGCGGATATTTAAGTATGTCAGCTTAAAAGCTTGCGTAATTGTAAAACCTATGTTGATCCAATAAAAGGTATTACAGCATGCCTGTGTTCCAGTGTCTTTCTGTTTTTTGCTACTGGACCAATGCAGCATTTCTTTAATTGTTTTCTTACAGCATAAGCAACTAATTCTACAAGGAACAAGAAGAAAGTGGCATCTCGTCCTTTACACTGGTCATGCTACGGTTATTCCAGAAAAATTATTATCCCACTTTGGTCATTTCTTAAAGGTGGCAACCATTAATGGCACAGTGTGTGACGTGGGCAGAATGTGCCACTGGTAAATCAGTAGCACAAAAGACAGTGGAATCAAGTGCTGCACTATTTATACCTTGTGTGTCCTGCAGTTGCTAATAATTATTGATTTTTAAAACATCATTCAGCACTGAAATAGCTTCCTGTCTGTAGTACAAAGTATTCTGTAATACTTCTAATAAAGAAATCCTTGTGTGTACCTGCTAGTGTCCCTTGACCTAGTCAAAGCATTTGACACACTACCCCACTCGGGCATTGTAGAAGAGTTCACAAAATTAGGAATAAACCTATATATCATATGCTGGATTGTCTGTTAGTTCAAACACAGGACCCAAGAAGTTAGTAAAAATGGTTACAAACTAGTGCTGTTCCTCAAGAGGTGGTGCTGCTGGTTGCTCCTTTTTGGCTTTCTTTTATGTCAAGGTCAGTACCAAGGGTATCAGGCAGACCAAATTCATAATTAAGAAACATGGGGCCTAAACAACATGTGCTGCACAGGCCACCTCAAAGTCCTATCTATCCCTGTACTCAGTGTTCTACAGATTTTTCAGAAGCAATGCCTGGGCTACAAAGCAACTTCTGATTTTGCTCTCATGGACCTGTTGCACATTTGCAGAACAAATACTATCAGAATTACCCAATCTAGGGACCTAGGCCTTATCTGTAACATAAACAGGACATGAATAGGACATGCTGGAGAGACAGGTATGTATATCAGAGACTATCCCTTCTCTCAAACAGGCTTCCCATCCATGTCAAGCAGATTTCTTTCCTAACCCATTTATAGCATAAAATCAGGGTATGGGGATGCTGAAATTTGCACCTGTTCTTGCAGTCTCTAAAGGCTTGACCATCCACTCTCAAGGCTACATGTATCCCTTAAAATAATCTTTGGGTATGGAAACTTGTCAGCTACATTTGTGAATTATGGCTAGTGTTATAAAGGCACCTTGTGCTCTTTAGTCTAGCAATTACCTACGGATCTATAAAGTATTTCATTTTAAACCACCCCTTCAGTACTTTCCACCTCTGCCTGTTATTATGCTCATATAGTATTGCTCTTAGCAAACCACTGTACTCTTAGTTCACAAATCTCATTTCATAATATCCTGAGAAATATAATACAATGTAAGTTTCAAAGTAATATATTTTTACACTTTGCAAGGGGGGACCTTCTCCTAGGAACAAATAATTTTTCATTAGTAGGAATATAAACTAGATAGAGTGAGGGACTTTTCCAGTTACACACAGTACCTCTGAATGAGGCATATCCAAGATGATTACACACAGTAACTCTGACTGAGGCATATCCAAGATGATTACACACAGTACCTCTGAATGAGGCATATCCACGATGATTACACACAGTACCTCTGAATGAGGCATATCCAAGATGATTACACACAGTACCTCTGAATGAGGCATATCCAAGATGATTACACACAGTACCTCTGACTGAGGCATATCCAAGATGATTACACACAGTGCCTCTGAATGAGGCATATCCAAGATGATTACACACAGTACCTCTGAATGAGGCATATCCACGATGATTACACACAGTACCTCTGAATGAGGCATATCCAAGATGATTACACACAGTGCCTCTGAATGAGGCATATCCAAGATGATTACACACAGTACCTCTGAATGAGGCATATCCACGATGATTACACACAGTACCTCTGAATGAGGCATATCCAAGATGATTACACACAGTACCTCTGAATGAGGCATATCCAAGATGAGATTTGCAGCAGCAGGACTCCTATCAAACACTGTACATGTATACAGATTATTTATTATAGTATCTTTTTACACCAATAAAGTTAACCACAACTTATCTGACAGTTTATGTAGTAACAATCTGTCTATCATTCACATGACAGCTATGAAATGTTCTCATGATACAGAGGAGACAGTAATACCTGTGCATGAAAAAACACACCGCCACCTAAAAGTGCACTGTTCAACATTACCTTTTCAACACTACTACCCTAATTTGTAAGTAAATTTTGCTACCAAATCACTGTCAGCCTTGCCTATGTGTTATCAGTCTTTTCATAAGTCTATTGGAGGAAATGTCATCTGACAGATCACCTGTGTTCTTACCCTACCTGCCTGTAGAGTTAAACACCAACTTCTCCTTTCAGCTATGAACTGAGGTGCACTGTTAAAAGATAAACTTTGATACATGCAACACTTCCTGTGAACACCATCGCAATATATGTTCAACCACCATCTCCACAATTGCATCAGTGGTATTTTAATAAGGATTTTATATTAAGTTTTAATGCCATCCATTTTTAGTGTTGCTGTTTGCAGTATTTGTTGCTTACATGATCTAGTTCTTCTTCTTTTTCTATCAGGGCAAGTGTGGTCATTTCCAGATGATGCCCACTCAATGTGAAAACAGATGTTGGGCCTACCAACTGGTCTTTAACATGTTTGCACAGGTATATTCTGCAGTATGCATAGCATAACTCAGAGTTTAGTACAAGATAGTGGACATGGAGTCCACATGTCTTGTTTACAACCCATGGGAGATGATGACCCTCTAAAGCTTTAAGTAATATGCTTTTCAGCTGCCAGTCTGTAACTTTGCATTCAGAAATGTAACTAAATGTTTCATTAGGTTTCCAGTCCCTCACTTTGCCATATTTTCATTATGTTTGTATACCATCAATACTTAGCTCGGCCTTGTTTTGCACTGGCAAGCATGGATCATTTACAGTGGTTGTTCCACACAACACACATTGTTACTTCCAGACCTGTAAATGTTTACCCATATGTACTACTTCTAATACATGAATCCTTGGCTGTAGCTAGACTTATCCACCTATTTATTCTAATCCCTTTTTCTACATTCCCATTCAACAGCACACTGTTGAAGCTTTGCTTATGGGATATAGCATCATCTTGGAAGAAAACATCATTGCATCATACTGTCTTACATGGTCAACAAGATATGTGAGAAATTTCATCTGATTCTTATCTTGAATTACAGGATGAAATGTGTAGGTGTGACTTCCTGTAACTACACCTTGTTGACTACCTTGTCATGTGTAGTTTTGTGTAGTGGGGCTAATATGCATGGAGATCTTTGACTTCAGCTGTGTTGAGTGCGTGTGCGTATGCGTGTGTGTGCACGTGCGTGTGCGTGCACACGCGCGTTTGCTTTGGTATGTATTTCTTTCATTTATTTCTTCTTCCATACTCATGATTGTGAGGAGTTTAATATACACTATTTCCTGTGTTTCTCACTGCAGATATCTAAAAGAACATTGTCAAGTCTTCATTAGTAGGCTACCTCACCTGTTTATGGTTGTGATTTCAAACGAAAGGGTCTGTTTCTCTGTGTGAGGTTGCATCATTTCTCCAACTGTCATCAGTTTGGATGTGTCCTCTCCAGTCACTGTATCTCATATAGAACTCTACATCAACCTTCAGACCTTCAGCCTTGCATGATTTGATTTATGTCACAGTGATGCCCACATATGTCTCTCAATTTTGGACTTTCACTTGTCAGTTTAACTTTTTGTTTTATAGTTTTGCAATAATCACAGTCAGACTGAGTATGTGATCAATCAAAATCAAGTTTAGTTCCAGTTTTGATTATAAAACCTTTTTTTTGCAATTACTGGACTTTTTGTGTCCAGTGTCATCATTGCTTGAATGATTCATTGTCTCTTGCAACTGTGCTGTAATTTTATTATATATGCCATTAAAGTGTTGATGTGTGTTCCAGCATCATTTCCAGTTTTTGCACATCTGATTGTGTGCAATAAAATGAAAGTGTTCAAGATACTTGCTTGTTTTTACCATCCTTGCAAATGCGAATCTTCCTTGCTGCTCTGCCCCAAACCTATGTCCACCCACCCATTACTTACAGCCAGTGGTAGCATATTACAGGCTAGAAATGTGTTGGTGGTTATAAGCAGGTATGTCTGTGTCACTGCATGCAGGTGGGACAGGTGCCATGGGACTGTGTGATTGTAGGTCTGCAGATATATCCCAGTAGTCGGTTAATGTAAGCTCCTTGTGTGCTTGTGTACAGGTGCAGGGGTGACAAACTCCAAAAGAATGGCTTGCTACAGTTGTGCAGTTTGTATTAAAAATGATGCAGATCTGTATCTGTGTGTGTGTGTGTGTGTGTGTGTGTGTGTGTGTGTGTGTGTGTGTGTGTGTGTGTGTGTGTGTGTGTGTGTGTGTGTGTGTGTGTCTGCGGCACATGCACATGTACCGGGTACCCTTGCCATGGCAATGACCAGTTCCAGAAAAGCTCTTGTCAGTGCAACAGTCGAGACTACTGACAGTTGCAGAATCATCATTATCGAGAATGGATACAGTAAAATCACACACTCCCTATCACTCACAAGTAATGTATAAGCAGAACATGCTGTCACACTCTCCCCCATCAGGATATCACATACTGACATAATAGTGTCATAATATGAAGCATACCTTGCATTATGTCCTAATGTCCTACACCACACAAGTAATGCATAAGCAGGACATACTGACACTCTCTTACCAATCCCAGCAAGGTGTCTTGTTCATCATTGCTACAGTGGGAAACCCCCATGACATGCAAGCTAAGGTCCTGTCAACACTTCTTGCATTGCCAAAGCACAAGTCAATAAACCAGTGTGTCATAAACACCTACTTCCCCCAACCTACGCATGTCATGCATAAGCAACGCATTCTGTCCCTTTCTCACCAATTTGATTAAGGTATTATGAAGATCTCAGTTGGGGTTTATAACAGAAATCATTACTTTCAGAAGGGTGGACATCTTGATGAATGTGGCTGACTGATGCTCCTAACTTTTTTTTTTTAAGAAATAAGCTTAACAAAAAGACACAGCGATGGCTGTCATAAGAACTCCTTCCCCTTGTTAGTGTTAAACTTCATTTCTTGCAAATGGACACTAGTTTGTGTGTTTATTCTAAGTAGATAGTGGTGGTATTTCATTTTTGCATTTTTTTCTTCTCTTTTTGACCAGCACATTGAAAAATGTGGCATAGAATCAAAATTAGATGAGAAAAAACAACTGTATAACAGAGGATCATGATGAGTGTTATTTTGTCTATGTGACACCAAACCTCTCAAAACTCATTCGAAAAAACTGTCATGTGTAATAGGTGGTAACAATAGCTTATTAGTACAGTTGCCACTCTATACATGTTAATGGCCTAACAGGGCTTAGACAAAATGAAAGGAAGACATTTTCAGTTATATTAAGAAATGCACCATGTAAATCACACAGCTGCAGGGGACATACTTAGAAAGAAATAAGCATGGATATTCGAAATAATATAATGAGCAAAGGAAAGGGGGAGTAGTGATACGGACTGGTAAGAAGGCCCCAGTAGTGACAGAAGAGAAAAAAGAACACCATCACTAATGTTAGATTTGTCATGGAAAAGGGGCCATTACAATCAACCGTGATTATAACAGGTTTATGGCTACACTAAGTAAAGCAATGGCAGAGGTCTTGACAAACCTGATAGATATGTATCACTCTGGCTCAGTGACATAATGGGTATAATAATGTAGAACAAATGACTTTCTTGGCTTATGATAAGTCCATAAAAGGACATGTATTGCATGCACTGTATGAAACACCTCCTTGCAAGACAGCCATGTTGGAAGAGGACAGCAAGCCGTACTTCATCTCTGCTCCAAATCTATATAAGTTCCAGTTACATCCAAAGTCTCATTGTTATACTACAAGAAAACCAGTTTGAGCATCACATTGTAGCACATCCACAATAAGTGGCACATCTAAGTAAATACTAGTTAAGCCTGATTAGTCATGTGAGTTAATACATCACTGCAATTTCCCATTTGCTTTCTTACCCGTTTTCAATTCACAATTTCATCAAAGTGCATGGTAGTTATCCTTAACTTATTTGGAAAGTGAATAATGAATATCTTAAATGTACTCCTTCAATGCCAGAATATGACTAGTACCACATATGCCTAACCTGCATGCTGACAAAAAATGGTGAAGTTTCTTTGGTCAAAGAATGTGATACTTGTGCAGAAACACCATCAAATGTGAACATTTCTCACAATGGTGATACATGCAGCAAACCAGGAAGTAAAGCAGGACTTGCAATAATGGCCCCAAGTTCCCTATAATTCACAAATGAAAGACACGTGAGTTATGTATTTTATATTTTTTATAGGGGACTGTACATTGCAAATGGAAATACTGACTGATATAATTAAAGAAAAAGCTGTCCTTTACCTTTCTGTATTCATGCCTGGTCCTCAAGATTACTGTGTTCTGTTGCTCTGTTACAACCACTGCTTCTCACACACAAATGCAGCTGGTTGCTGACTAACTGTGCCCACTCATGAAGGATCATGAAATCATGATGGCTGCTTCTTTCTTGAAGTTGTTTTCTTCACACCTGAAAGATAAACAACACTGTAGATCTTGGTGGATAAAGTGGACAGACCACTTCATATCAAGATACACTCCATTAATAGCAGTGACTGAGGGCATACAGTTTAAATGGCAATAATTAATTTCAGTAGCACGTCACTGACCTTGATAACATTACCTTCAGAGAGGTGACAGACATCAATCCAGTGCTTGACTAAGGGTTGATGGTTCCTCATGTACTTTTTAACTGGGCAATGTCTGTTGTCAAATGACTGATAGTTAACTGATCACCAAATACAAACTGAGTGGCACGTTTCAATCCTTCAATATTCATAGCAATAGAACTGGCTACCTTGTTGCTCTGCCAAACAATAAATAAATAAATGTATCACTGCATCAAAATGTGGGTAATGGAAAATGTATGTGTCATCCATTTGGAGACAATACAAAGAGCAGCACTATCACTCTGGCAATGTGAATGTGCTCTGTACTCACTAGGATGCCTTAAACATTTCCATGGCCAAATATGCACACACGCATGCGCGCACGTGCACACACACACACGCACACACATGCACACACACACACGCACACACATGCACACACACACACACACACACACACACACACACACACACACACACACACACACACACACACACACACACACACACACACACACACACACACACACACACACACACACACACACACACACACACACACACACATACATAACACACACAGACACACACGTGTTAGAAAAGTGATCCCTACATACTCGTTTTCAGTGTCATAACTAGAGGCACACTGAACCCACATTGGTACACTATGACTTACATGTCCATTCATGTGTAAAACTTTCCATCTCTTGGCATTAAGTTGGAAATAAGTACTGTTCTAACTGCATGCTCATTGGTACACTCCTGCCCAGTTGGTGAATCTGGGAATTCTGAGACAATGTTACAATTGCCTCATGTACACGGACAACCCTCTCCTCCTCCCACGTAACACTAACACTTGCGAGAGATGCAGCTATTTAGCCAAACTGGAGGCTGAGCTCTCTCAACTCAGGACTGGCAAGACCAGGCAGGAGGAGAAGGCAACTACACACACCACAATACCAGTCTCACATAACTCAACCACACCACTGAATCAAACACATAAACACACTAAGACATACTCAGAGGCTCTGAGTAAAAATTTACCTAAACAGCAGAGGCCTCCAAAGCAGACACCCAAGCAACTGCAAACTCAATACACCACACAAACAACACATAAACAACAAAATCAGTGTGCAAAGCAGTCACTGCCCTTAAGGCCAAATACAACACCAAACATACTTGTCATAGGTGACTCCATAGTCAGACACACTGACGTCCCACTCACCAGGCTGAACAAGGAGAAGGTCACGGTAAGCTGCCTATCGGGCGCTAGAATCCGCCACATAACACAAGCACTCAGGTCACTCCACGGCAAGTACAAGTATGACACAGTCATTGTCCATGCTGGTGTGAACGACCTGAGACGTACCTCCCTGGACTACATGAAAAGAGACATAGAGGAGCTCTCTGATTATGTAGCCCAGGCAGGTATGACCCTGACCCTGAGCAGTATCCTTCCTTCACCAAGAATGATGCCACAATATAGTGACAAGATGATCAGCTTTAACAATTGGCTTAATTTCTGGTGTCATTCAAAGGGGATCCAGTGCATGTCTGCCTGGGATGACATGCTCGACAAGCCACACTGCTTCGCAAGGGACGGCTTGCACCTGTCACCCCTGGGATTCCGGATATTGGCTAAGGCTCTTGCCACCCCCATAGTGCCTTTTTTAGGCAAGGCTCAAATTCTAAACCTACCACCCTAGAAAACAAAAACGTGAAGAAACTAAGGGTAATGCTGCTCAATGCCAGAAGTCTAAATCTCAAAATGCACACACTCGAGGCCCTTCTCAGTATGGAGAACATCGATGTCTGTGCTGTGATTGAAACCTGGTTCAAGGCTCCTGAGAGCACCCCGGCACTATCAGGTTTCATCTCATATCATGCTCGGCCCCAAAACCCGGACCACACCACAAAAGGAGGGGGTGTATCCATATTCATCAAGGATACCCACACCTCCAGGTTGGTGGCTACGCACGAAGCATCGGAAACCATCCAGGTGCAATTAACCATAGGCAAAACTGCTCTACAATTTGTAGCATGCTACAGGCCACCCTCTCAAACTCAGGAAACCCACACAGCCTTCCTGAAGACACTGGAGGGTATAAATGTATCACCAAACACCATCATATTGGGTGACGTCAACTACCCGAATATAGACTGGGAACATTACTCAAGCCCAAACTTTCTAGCCCAAAGGTTCCTGGAGTTCATAAATTCAAATGCCATGGAACAACTAGTCACCGTCCCCACAAGAGGAGAAAATATACTAGATCTCATCATCATGAACATGGGGACAAAATGCTCCACACCGGAAGTATATCCCTCATTGGTGAGATCAGATCATAAACTAATCTCACTAGAAATCCACATCCTGCCCCCACCCCAAACAAAAAAGACCACAGTGAAGAACTTCTAAAGCAAACTTCACACTACTCAAGACAGGTGTGGTATCCTTCAAGGCCCCCCGAGCCAATGGAAACCACAACCCAAGCTGCGGAAGCCCTTACAAATGCCTTCTATGAACACCTTCAGGACTGCATGGATCAGGCAATCCCAAATAAAACCAAGACTCTTTCCACCAAGGGCAAACGTCCAGTCTGGTGGACCCCAGCCATAAACAAACTTTACAATAAGAGGAGAAAGCTATTACATGATAGAGCAAAATCCCAAAAAGGGAAGGCATCTTTGATCAGCACTAGCAAGAAACTACAATCCCTCATAAAATTATCCAAGGCCAACTTTGAGAGAAAAATTGCCATAGATTCAAAAGACAATCATAAGGCTTTCTTCAGCTATGTCAGAAACCTGGGTGGAAACTCCCAGATATGCTCAGAATTAGTCCAAAATGATACAAAAATCACTGAACCCACAGACATTGCCAACATACTGGCAGACAGGTTCAGCGCAAACTTCACACCCCTCCCCCCCAAAAGGAGAGATAACTATCTCAACTGAGAGTAGCCTCCCAGACATCTCAAATGCGCAGGTGAAAGCTGCTCTCTAAAGCTAAAAACACAGCATCAATGGGACCGGATGGGGTCCCCGGCTGTGTGCTACATGAACTCAATGAAGAACTAAACCCGCACATAAGGCAGCTGTTTAATCTTAGCCTCACCACAGGATATGTGCCCAAGGAGTGGCGTACGGCAACTGTGGTCACACTCCACAAAGGTGGTGCCTCTACGGACCCTGATAATTACTGCCCCATAAGCTTAACAAGCCTGGTCTGCAAAGCTATGGAGAGGATCATAATGGAACTCATAAACAAGGACATAGGGGACTTGCAGACCTTGGACCCAACCCAGTTTGGCTTTGTCAAGGGCAGATCTTGCCTTTTGAACTTGGTCGACTTCTTCGAAACAGTCACCAAGGCCATTGATGAGGGAAAGGCAGTCCATACAGCCTACCTTGACCTTGCAAAAGCTTTCAACACAATACCCCACTCAGGTATTATAGAGAAACTTACCAGCTTAAATGTAAACCCATATGTCACAAGATGGGTTGCAAACTGGCTAAAGGACAGAACCCACAGGGTTAGAGTTGCTGGAGCCATGTCAGACTCCAAGCCGGTTACAAGTGGAGTCCCACAGGGCTCAGTCCTTGGCCCCCTATTGTTCGGCATCTACTTCTCAGAAGTACAGGCAAACATAGGAGGACTATGGCTGACAAAGTTTGCAGATGACTGCAAACTGGGTGCCATAGTGGATAGTACATCGGACACAGACATCCTTCAGAGGGGTCTCACGGAAACTGATAGCTGGTGCCAGAGCCATGGCCTGAAGTTAAACGCAAAAAAGTGTATAGTCATACCCTTCGGGAAAAACAAGGTAACCCCAAGCTACCATATAGGTGGTAACCCACTAAGCACAGAAGAGGTTATCAGGGACCTGGGGACCCAGGTTGACAATGGCCTCTCGTTTGATGCTCACGTTGCTAAAGTGGTTCGAAAGACCTTCTACATTGCCCACCTGATCATGAAGGGATTCACATCCAGATCAAGTGAGGTCATTGTTCCCTGTACTCTTCACTTATCAGACCAATGATCGAGTACAATGCCCCATTCGGGATGTATCTCACCCGACACCTGCAGCAATTGGAGAGACCCCAAAAGTTCCTCACCAAAAGGATAAAGGGATTCCAAAACCTGTCATATGCTGCCAGACTGAAGAAACTCCAACTCTATTCAGTTGCATACCGTCTGCTCAGAGGTGACCTGTGCCTGACATACAAGGCCATGACCAACCCGGAATTAATGGACATGCTCCACCTAAAAAAATCCAAATCCACCAAAACCACTAGAGCAAGAGACTTAAACCTTAGCACGGATATAAATAGGACATGCTGGAGGGATAGATTTATCACCCAGAGACTCCCCATGCTGTGGAATAAAATCCCGGTCCATGTGAGGCAGAGCACCTCGCTGGCTCTGTTCAAGAGAAATCTTGACCGGTGGATGGGAGATCGTAGGTTTACCCCGGGAATCATCTCTGTGTCACTACTGGACAGAGGCACAACAAACTAATGGGCACAGTATTTCTAACATAAGGGGCAGCGTAAGCCACATAACTTTGGGCTAGGCTTATAAATGCCCTAGGGCAGTTAGCCCAGTATAAACCTATGAACCTATGAACCTATGTGACTGGTCTGCAGGTCTATAACTGGGTAACTTCCCTAGTTTGCTGTATGGCCTGGAGAACAGTACCTGGTATCTCCACCAAGATGAAACACTGCTTAATGTAAACTCCCTTGCTATGCATGCCATAGATAATGGAACAGGGATCAGAAAACAGGTTTGAATGAGGTGATAATGACTATGTGAGAATGAGCTCACATTCTTGGTCACGAACCTGTAATGACTATGTGAGAATGAGCTCATATTTCTAGTCATGAAAATGTAATGACTATGTGAGAATGAGCTCGCATTTCTAGTCATGAAAATGTAATGACTATGTGAGAATGAGCTCACATTCATGATCATGAACTTGTAATGACTATGTGAGAATGAGCTCACATTCATTGTCACGAACTTGTAATGACTGTGTGAGAATGAGCTCACATTCATGGTCATAGACATGTAATGACTGTGTGAGAATGAGCTCACATTCATTGTCACGAACTTGTAATGACTGTGTGAGAATGAGCTCACATTCATGGTCATGGACATGTAATGACTGTGTGAGAATGAGCTCACATTCATTGTCACAAACTTGTAATGACTGTGTGAGAATGAGCTCACATTCATTGTCACGAACATGTAAGGACTGCGAGAATGAGTTCACATTCATGAAAACGAACATGTAATGACTGTGAGAATGAGCTCACATTTCTAGTCATGAAAATGTAATGACTATGTGAGAATGCGCTCACATACATGGTCATGAACATGTAATGACTATATGAGAATGAGCTCACATTCTTGGTCACGAATATGTAATGACTATGTGAGAATGAGCTCACATTCATGGTCACGAGCATGTAATGACTATATGAGAATGAGCTCACATTCTTGGTCGCGAACATGTAATGACTGTGAGAATGAGCTCATATTCATTGTTACAAACATGTAATGACTGTGAGAATGAGTTCACATTCATTGTCATGAACATGTAAGGACTGTGAGAATGAGTTCACATTCTTGGTCACGAACATGTAATGACTATGTAAGAATGAGCTCACATTCTTGATCATGAACATGTAATGACTATGTGAGAATTGAGCTCACATTCATGGTCACAAACATGTAATAACTATGTGAGAAATACCTCATATTCATGGTCACGAACATGTTCGGCACATGCACCATATTACCAGCACTAAAGTGCAAGCCACATTCTATCCATAGGTTCCAGGTACTTACAGACACTAGTGCTGGCTGTGTATTTATAGCACTACAATGTCCCTTGGCACACACCTGCACAGATATAGCCATGGAGCCCATCAGTTTGTAAATGTACACAAAGCAGGAAGAAATCATGTCAGACACGTGGACATTGTAGCTATGACTACACTTTCAGTTGTCATGAATGTTCGCTTATGATCTGGTGCTGCATCACTTCTCCATTGTCTGAACCATATAAACACACTGGAGAAAGAAAACACCAGTGATGTGCACTGAAATTAACTTATATAAGATGACAGAACAGAAGTAAGACAACATGATCGTTTTGCACTCAAGTACAGAAAAGGATAGAAAGTAATATACTGACTGTAAAGGGGGGACCTATCTTGTTACCTACTAGAAGCATTGCTGTTCCACGACCATGACTTTCCTTCAGACGTAGCTGTCCAACCGACATCATCATCAGCATCAACCTCTTCTGTTTCTGAATTACTGAACTCTGCTTCTGGTTCCACATTACACTTTGTTGTGATGGTTGCTGTCATTGACTGGTGACTTGGCATTTGAGTACCAGTGGGACACTGTCCCACACTGACAATGTTAACCTGCACTGCTCAGTGGGCTGTGGCACTGTGGTCTAAGTTGATCTTGGATGACACTGCACAGTGTTGAGCAACTCCTGATTGGTCTGTACATAGGCTGACTTGGACAACTACAGGACAATGGAAAGAAAAGTAGAAGAAGCAAATGTTAATGAGCACACAGATACACAGATGTTAAATTCATAAAGGTAACCACTAAGTCTGCACTTTGTGTATCCAGGAACAGCCCTAACACATTGTTGGTGCTGTCTATTCATTCCAAAAGGATACTCTAAGTGTACATCTCATGCTAACCCTTAGGAAACCCAGGGAAAGTGAAACTGGTCAGACCATTCACAAAGAAAATATCTTACCAATGCTGTTGTCTATGAGCATGTACTGATGGTGACATTGTATTTGACATTATAGGGTACTTAGTACAGTGTATTCATGATCAAAGCTGGATGGCATTTCACAGAACATATTGTCATCTTCGACTTTTGAGCATTCTGTGGGTGGCAAATTGGAGACTGAATCCATTGTATTGTCACAACTGTCTCCCATTTTATATCCAAAATACTTTTATTGACTGGAGTGCTGATTATTCCAGTTAAAAATAATTCCTATTTGTATACTCTCCAGGGACATGCAGTGTTATCAAACACTGCTGGAAAACGACACAAGGTAGTAACAGTCAGACATAAAAAGTCATATAATTACGTATTTCATCCACCTTTAATCACTGTGAACTTCTTCAGAAAGTACAAACCCATTTAAACAATCATTATAAATAGTCTCAGTTACAAATCACATGATCATTTGATTCAATGAAAATCACATAAAAATGTATGACATTTAAAAACACTACATAAATGTTAAATATAATTAAACACAAACACTTAAAAATAACAGCTTTGTAAAAAATCAATCAATGCATATAAATATTAATGCAATATGCTGTGTATTTATAGTCTCCGTGCTTGTAAAAAACCTTTAATATTAATAGCTTCATTCAATCCAGGAAATTCATCAGCTTTTAACATAATTTGCCATAAAGCCTCCTACATTCCAATTTGACCTTATAGTTCCCACTAAATAACTAGTCACTAACCCTTTCTAAAACTGAAAAACTAAATTTCTTGAAATCTGGGCATATGTCTGCATGTTTAGCTAGGGCATTTGTAAAGTCTTTGTTTTTAATTGCTAGCAAATGTTCATAAATTCTTTTATGTAATGGTCTAATAGTTTTTCCTATGTAGAAATGTTCACAGGAATTACACTGGGCAACATAAACTACATTTTTAGTTTTACATGTGTAATGCCCTTTAGTGTAATATTCCTTCTTTGAATGTTTAAAAAATACACAGCTGGTACCCGAAATATACCTACATTGTCTACAACTTCTACAAGGATAAGTCCCAACTACTGAATTAATATTCACCATACTATGACTATTATCATGTTCTAAAATAGTCTTCAAATTAACTGTCTTTTTGTATGAAAATAAAGGAAACTTACCCACTACTGCACTTAAATCATGGTTACCTAAGATAACCTTCCAATTATCAGAAATAATGTTCGTGATAAAATGCATCTCATTAGTAATGGGAATAGAAAATGCTAGCTTAAAGTCTTGATTTCTTGAGTCGTCACAATTAACTAGACTTGAGACATGTGTTTTGTATAATATTGAGACTGCTTTTGTTTCTCTTAAAGAAAGAACTTCTCCCAAAATACCTTGAAGCCATAATTCATTATAGCCTCTGTTGGTAAAAAAACTTCTTAGCTAGTCTACCTCTTCTTTAATGGTCTCATTGCTGGTAGTAAGCCGACTTAACCTAATAAATTGCCCCTTCACTACCCCACGTTTCATAAATTGTGGGTGCAGACTATCAAAATGTAAATATTGATTGGTGAAACTGGACTTTCTAAAAATGTTACTCTCAAACTGAGCTTTATCTCTCTGATAACTTAAATAAATATCAAGAAAGTCCAAAGTTTCACCAAAATGCCCTATAGTGAATTTCAAAAAGTCAGTGGAATGATTTAAATCTTCCACAAAGGTGACAAAGGACCTAAGGTCACCATTCCACAAAATGAAAAAATCATCTATATATCGTCTACAGAACAATAAATGTTTCGACAAAGGGTGTACCAATCTTCTTCTTCTTCTTCTTCTTTCGGCTTTTTCCCGGTTAGGGGTCGCCACAGCGGATCACCTGTCCGCACATTGAATGGCAGTGGAGTTTTACGGTGTCGAGTTGCCAGCCCGGCGCCCAACCTTCCACAGAAGGCACACTCACACGCACACCTAGGGCCAATTTAGAGTGTCCAATCCACCTGCAGCATGTCTTTGGGATGTGGGAGGAAACCGGAGCACCCGGAGGAAACCCACGCGACCACAGGGAGGACATGCAGACTCCGCACAGAAGGCACCCCAGCGACAAAGGGTGTACCAATAAATGGTTTAATTCCCATGTGTCCATCACTAGGTTAGCGAAACTAGGTGCCACTCTAGATCCCATGGCCACACCTCTAATTTGCTTGTACTGTATACCTTCAAAATGAAAAAAGTTGTTATCCAAAACTAAATCCATTAACACACAAATAGTATTAACCATAGTGTTACCCAAATCTGTGTACTTAGATAGATATTCCCTCATCATTTCTACACCTTTCTCTTGATCTATACAGGTATAAAGTGATACAACATCTAAAGATGCAAAATGAAAACTGGATTCCTGGGTTTCCAATGAACTTAATAATTCTAATAGGTGCCAAGAATCCCTTAAATAAAATCTAGTCTTCTGCACAATAGAATTTAAGATGTTGTCCAACCATATAGAAATAGATTCAGTTTTAGAGAAACTTGCCGAAATAATGGGTCTAAATGGTAATGTATCTACTAATTTATGCAACTTTGGTATACCAAACATACAAGCCAATTTAGGATATTCAGTGTACATATAGTCATAATCTGAATAACTGATGTTACCCTGACTCAGCAAATCAAATAAAGCAATATTCAAGTTTGAAAAACTTCTAGTAATTTCTGCTTTTGTCACTGTCTTGTAATTCAAACCATCATCCAACAAAATTTTCATTGCTTTAACATAGTCTTGGGCTTTCATAATAACTAAAGTACCACCCTTGTCAGATTTCATGACCCTAAGATCTCTATTTTTGGTCAAGAAATCTAAAGCCTCAATTTCAAGAGAGGTCAAATTAGAAATAGAAAGGTTACTATTAACAACCATTTTTCTAAATTCTTGCTCACAAATTCTACCCAAAACATTTGAGGTAGAATTTAACAAGGGATTAAAGGTACTCATCTTACTACAACCATTATTTAACACCATTTTGTCGCTCATACCATCAAAAATGTACTTTAAGTTCAATTTTCTTAAATATAACTTAAAATCAACAATTAATTTTGAAATGTTCACTTTGTTAGAAGGAATGAAAGAAAGTCCTTTCTTTAAAAGGGAAATAACTGCTAAAGGCAATACTTCTTGTGTTAAATTACAAACATTAATGCCGTAATTTAATTCCTTCTCTTGTTCTTGCCCCTTGCTTTGCTCCGAGTCTGGACTTTGCCAGACCATCTGGGCATTTTCTTGTTCCCATTCTTGTCCACTAAAAAAGGACTAGCTTTATCATTTGAAGAGACAACTTGTGCATAGGAAGTACTTGTTTGACTAATAGAATCTGAATTAATAGGAACAGTATCACAAACAATCTTGTCGTTGTGTACAACCTTAGTCTGTTGCAAACTGTTGTTGTCAATACTTTGATTGTTACATTCTGGCACAGTTCTTAACATATTAGAAACTAAGTGTTCACCCTTACTATTGTTTTAGTCTGTTTCAAAGGGTAAGCAGCATTAGTTTTATAAGCCGTCAAATTTAGTTTTTCAGTTTTAGAAAGGGTTAGTGACGAGTTATTTAGTGGGAACTATAAGGTCAAATTGGAATGTAGGGAGGCTTTATGGCAAATTATGTTAAAAGCTGATGAATTTCCTGGATTGAATGAAGCTATTAATATTAAATGTTTTTTACAAGCACGGAGACTATAAATACACAGCATATTACATTATTATTTATATGCATTGATTGATTTTTTACAAAGCTGTTATTTTTAAGTGTTTGTGTTTAATTATATTTAACATTTATGGAGTGTTTTTAAATGTCATACATTTTTATGTGATTTTCATTGGATCAAATGATCATGTGATTTGTAACTGAGAGTATTTATAATGATTGTTTAAATGGGTTTGTACTTTCTGAAGAAGTTCACAGTGATTAAAGGTGGACGAAACTCGTAATTATATGACTTTTTATGTCTGACCGTTACTACCTTGTGTCGTTTTCCAGCAGTGTTTGAGTTCTCAAGTTTTTCGTTTTTGTGTGATACACCACATGCAGTGTTATCCATGAATAATCAGCTAATCACTGAGTTAAATCTAGCAAACCAGACAGCATCTGAAAAAATGGTTAGAGAAGGGTGACACATGACAATATGTGTTAATCTGAGTTCTGTGCCAGGACCCCTCCTGTTTGGCATCTAATTTTCTGCAGTAATAGCCAATTCCAAAGAACTCTGGCTGACTAAGTTTGCAGATGACTAAAACTAAGAGTAGTCATTGAATCTGCAAATGACTTAGCCATTCTACAGGAAGGTTTATGCTAAATAAATAACTGGCACAAAAATCCTGGACTGAAACTAAATGCCAGAAAAATGCATTATTCTTTTCTTTGGGAAGTCATCTGCCCCAGGGAAGTACCACATTGACAATACACCCCTAAGAGTTGATCCAATTGTTGAAGATTTAGTTAAATATACCAACTCTATACACTAGAGTGTTGAAAGGGCAAAGTTCACCTTGATGGCCATGTGGTTACTTTCCTGGAGAGGAAATATGATGATCAGGGAGTTCGTGCTTCCACACTTACGACATTTTCATCTCGAAGTTTTCAAAGTCGATGAACTAGGGACCAAAGTTTTGAAGGTGGACTTGTTTTATGACTTCCAGGAGCTGCAGCAGATCTTATCAAGGCTCTGTGTGTGTTTGTATTGTTGACTCTTGACAGCTTCTAGCCATTGGGGGAGCATGGGAACCAGAAGTCAAATGACCATCTGTATGGGATGTCATTCTGTAATTTCTCACTAAAAATAATGTTTAATACCAGGTGAGACTGAAGTCTCAGAGCACTTTTTTGTAACCTGACAAAGAAGGAAGACCACTCACCGACTTCATCTTGCCTTTCTCTAGTAAGTAATCAGGGAATAATAATTCTTTAGATCAGTCAGGAAAATCTAGTGAGATTAGTTATTGTTTTTCTGTAACTGTGTGAACCTGTCCACCTGTGTTTTTCTTAATATTTCCTGTGAATGAAAATCTGGTGTTTATTGTAAATAGATATTTAGTATTTTCATGTTTTCTTATTATTAATTATTAAATATATTAAACTTTTCATTGTCTCCGGTACTTTAGAGCATATTTTAATCTATCAAGTACATATATATTTTGTGACAACTCTGGCCACTCCTGAAAGCCTTACCGTACATAGTCTTGGCAGAAGGGGGCATAGCTAGTAAATCTGTGCAAGCCTGTCATAGGTGTGTGTATGTGTGTGTGTGTGTGTGTGTGTGTGTGTGTGTGTGTGTGTGTGTGTGTGCGTGTGTGTCTGTGTGTGTGAAAATCAAATCTCAAAGAGGGTTTGTGTCACCTGCTTGGAGCAGGGACATGAAGCACTGGTTTTACAGAGAGGTTGCTGAAGGGCTTGCATTGGACACTCAGCTGAGGACACAACCCTACAGCTGTGTCAATGTGGAGTCTCATTGGGGATCTGGAGAGAGAGAGAGGATGACTGACTATGTTTCCAGTATGTGCTCAAGTGAAATTGTGCTAGAAGCAGAGAGCTGCATCTGGAAACACTGAGTGTATCCATTTTTGTTCCAAGTTAACACCCCTCTCCAGTGTCAGTGGTAAGGATTCAGGCTCCTTGATTACTGGCCCAGAGTGGGGATATCACAACCACTATAGACAGATCTTGTTCCAAAAGGCTGTCATTGGGTATAACCTCAGCTCTTTCACTATAAAATGACTGATCCACACATCAAGTTAGATGGTGTTATTCCTGTTATGAATGATATCCTGATTTTAGTCCAGATAAGGAAATGCATAATTTCAGGTAAGAGTCAATGCTTTAGACTATTATAGAGTTAAATCAAGTCAAACGCTGCTTTGCTTAAACAGAGCTTTAGTACTTTGGTCACAAAACAGATTCTTGTAGAATCAGACAAAACGTAAGGGAAGTCAAAGCAATAATTGAGTTCAAAGATCTTTCTAATGTGAATGAATTAAGACAAGCTCTAGGGATGATTATTTATATGGATATGTTTGTTCCCGAACTATCATCTGTTCCCTGTCTTTTAACAGACATGTTAAAGAAAAATGAGGCATCGAGGCATGCTCAAACCAAAGTGTCCATCAAAGTAAAAAAAATAAATAAACTAACAACAGCTGCAGTATATTAGAATGTCAAGAAACCACAATAGTGACAAAGGCATTAACTAGGCCAAAGTGCAACATTACCCCAAATGGATGAAAGTGTTGCATCCTTTACTTATTGCACAGGAATGCTAACAGCAGCCACAGTGATGTCACACAATGATGTCAACAAGCCAACAACGAGTGCCGCAGCTAGTAGCTATGGTCTAAGTGCTACATTATTCCAAAGAGATGTTCAAGTGTATTGTGTGTTGCCTATTGCTCCAGAATGGTAATCAGGCTGTGCAGAAATATTCCAAAAGAATCCACAAGCTTGGAAACAGTTATCTGTCACAGAAATAATATTCACATCCTACATATAACCATCCATTTTATGATGTCAAAGAAGACACTGCCTTTTATGTGCAGGACATAATAATGAGGAGATCCATGACTATTAATAGTTTAAACAAACTTAAGCAAGTATGTCAAGATGTTAGAGAATTAAACAAAATGTTTTACAATCAACGTCATTCTGCATGTCTACTACCTACCCTCTAACTCAGCCAAGCTGTCAAAGTTAGAGAAGGACAGAAAATGGGACACAACAGGTGTTGTGCAGAAAACTATGCAAACATGGTCCTATATGGTGCAATCAAAAGATGGCACCATAGATCAGTGAAACAGAAGATATACTCAATTGGTTCCTCTTGAATGTCAGTTTGAATGTAGCATCCTGAGAACTAGCTGAACAAGTCTGAAATAAGAACAATCAATTCAATGGCTACTAAAGCTGTTTCTGCACTGACAAAAGAACTTCTTCAATGAAATACCCGTGACAAGGCTGAAATTTTAAATTTGATCATTCACAGTGACAAACTGCAGGCTGTCCAATAAAAGCAATCAAGTGTGACTGTTCCTGATCTTTTTGACTGATTTGTATAGTAACTGTAAAAATACTGAAACTGATTATAACAGTCAGCAGTGTAAAGCAGTTTTCAGGCAAACAAACACATAGTGTGTGTGTGTGTGTGTGTGTGTGTGTGTGTGTGTGTGTGTGTGTGTGTGTGTGAATGCGCGTGTGTGTGCGCATGTGTGTATATGTATGTGTTTGTGTTTACCCGTATAAAAAGGTTAAACAGCACTGATGTCAGAATCTGTCATCAATTATGACACTCAGTATTGACTATAAATGTGTTTTATGTCCCAGCAACCTGGGAACCTGAGATTAAATTTATTTAGGTGACAGTTATGAGTTTATGGGTACAAAAGTCATTAGATGAAGTCTAACAAAAAAAACCCCTCTGTTTTGTCAGTATTCCATGTATTTATCATAAACAGCGTCAACATTTCTGGTGATAACATTGTTGCTAACATTTCTAAATGTACCATGTTTACAGAAAGCCATGTGTGGATAGCCATATCTAAGTGTAACATTCTGTATCCAGATGAATACATTACAATTATATTCCTTTGCCACATGATTTTACTAAACATAGCTCACTAGCAAAGATCAAAAAATGTACTTGTTTAAAAATGCTGACATCTAGTACATTTACAGAACTTTTGTGGTAATTACATGTGATGATTGGTTTTAGGTGGTCTGACACAGGAATGCAAAAGCTCCTTGCTGACACCAGAAACACTTTTAAGTGCCAAATGCAGTCTGCAAATGCTTCGTAAGCCAACGTTAGGAGTAGATAATAAATGTTAGTGTAGGTGTTATCTTAACATGAATAATCTGCAATGTACAGAAGGCATTCAAATCTGTTGGTACAATCCTTGATTAGTGGCACTGAGTTGAGTGCTTTTATCCATTACATTTTGTAGCCAAGGTCCCACACTCATAACCTGTTGCATTTTCTGAAGTATACAGGATGCTTAGGGCACTGTGTCAGGGCTTGCCACCCAGCAGTGTAAACCTTTGCTCTAGATGATTGTTAGTTATGAAGTGACACCCCAACCCCATGTGCAAAAATGGGAAAAAGGGGTTGTGGATAGATGGATGGAATATATATAGGGCAATGTCTGTATAATGATTTTGATTATTAGATCAGTCTTAACATTTTGTCAACAGGCACTGGCATGTGATGTGCATATGCCAATCAAAGTAATCTTTCACAACTGCTCTGTAGAGAAAATATTATTTTTTACATTCTGTTTTGCAGAGTTAGTTATCTTTTTTTGTGCTATCAGTAATAAGTTAAATTTGCTTTCTGATACTCCGTTATCTTCACACTTTCTTTGCCAGATGCTTTATCTAAGATGTGTGTGTGTGTGTGTGTGTGTGTGTGTGTGTGTGTGTGTGTGTGTGTGTGTGTGTGTGTGTGTGCGTGTGTGTCTGTGTGTGTGAAAATCAAATCTCAAAGAGGGTTTGTGTCACCTGCTTGGAGCAGGGACATGAAGCACTGGTTTTACAGAGAGGTTGCTGAAGGGCTTGCATTGGACACTCAGCTGAGGACACAAACCTACAGCTGTGTCAATGTGGAGTCTCATTGGGGATCTGGAGAGAGAGAGGATGACTGACTATGTTTCCAGTATGTGCTCAAGTGAAATTGTGCTAGAAGCAGAGAGCTGCATCTGGAAACACTGAGTGTATCCATTTTTGTTCCAAGTTAACACCCCTCTCCAGTGTCAGTGGTAAGGATTCAGGCTCCTTGATTACTGGCCCAGAGTGGGGATATCACAACCACTATAGACAGATCTTGTTCCAAAAGGCTGTCATTGGGTATAACCTCAGCTCTTTCACTATAAAATGACTGATCCACACATCAAGTTAGATGGTGTTATTCCTGTTATGAATGATATCCTGATTTTAGTCCAGATAAGGAAATGCATAATTTCAGGTAAGAGTCAATGCTTTAGACTATTATAGAGTTAAATCAAGTCAAACGCTGCTTTGCTTAAACAGAGCTTTAGTACTTTGGTCACAAAACAGATTCTTGTAGAATCAGACAAAACGTAAGGAAAGTCAAAGCAATAATTGAGTTCAAAGATCTTTCTAATGTGAATGAATTAAGACAAGCTCTAGGGATGATTATTTATATGGATATGTTTGTTCCCGAACTATCATCTGTTCCCTGTCTTTTAACAGACATGTTAAAGAAAAATGAGGCATCGAGGCATGCTCAAACCAAAGTGTCCATCAAAGTAAAAAAAATAAATAAACTAACAACAGCTGCAGTATATTAGAATGTCAAGAAACCACAATAGTGACAAAGGCATTAACTAGGCCAAAGTGCAACATTACCCCAAATGGATGAAAGTGTTGCATCCTTTACTTATTGCACAGGAATGCTAACAGCAGCCACAGTGATGTCACACAATGATGTCAACAAGCCAACAACGAGTGCCGCAGCTAGTAGCTATGGTCTAAGTGCTACATTATTCCAAAGAGATGTTCAAGTGTATTGTGTGTTGCCTATTGCTCCAGAATGGTAATCAGGCTGTGCAGAAATATTCCAAAAGAATCCACAAGCTTGGAAACAGTTATCTGTCACAGAAATAATATTCACATCCTACATATAACCATCCATTTTATGATGTCAAAGAAGACACTGCCTTTTATGTGCAGGACATAATAATGAGGAGATCCATGACTATTAATAGTTTAAACAAACTTAAGCAAGTATGTCAAGATGTTAGAGAATTAAACAAAATGTTTTACAATCAACGTCATTCTGCATGTCTACTACCTACCCTCTAACTCAGCCAAGCTGTCAAAGTTAGAGAAGGACAGAAAATGGGACACAACAGGTGTTGTGCAGAAAACTATGCAAACATGGTCCTATATGGTGCAATCAAAAGATGGCACCATAGATCAGTGAAACAGAAGATATACTCAATTGGTTCCTCTTGAATGTCAGTTTGAATGTAGCATCCTGAGAACTAGCTGAACAAGTCTGAAATAAGAACAATCAATTCAATGGCTACTAAAGCTGTTTCTGCACTGACAAAAGAACTTCTTCAATGAAATACCCGTGACAAGGCTGAAATTTTAAATTTGATCATTCACAGTGACAAACTGCAGGCTGTCCAATAAAAGCAATCAAGTGTGACTGTTCCTGATCTTTTTGACTGATTTGTATAGTAACTGTAAAAATACTGAAACTGATTATAACAGTCAGCAGTGTAAAGCAGTTTTCAGGCAAACAAACACATAGTGTGTGTGTGTGTGTGTGTGTGTGTGTGTGTGTGTGTGTGTGTGTGTGTGTGTGTGTGTGTGTGTGTGAATGCGCGTGTGTGTGCGCATGTGTGTATATGTATGTGTTTGTGTTTACCCGTATAAAAAGGTTAAACAGCACTGATGTCAGAATCTGTCATCAATTATGACACTCAGTATTGACTATAAATGTGTTTTATGTCCCAGCAACCTGGGAACCTGAGATTAAATTTATTTAGGTGACAGTTATGAGTTTATGGGTACAAAAGTCATTAGATGAAGTCTAACAAAAAAAACCCCTCTGTTTTGTCAGTATTCCATGCATTTATCATAAACAGCGTCAACATTTCTGGTGATAACATTGTTGCTAACATTTCTAAATGTACCATGTTTACAGAAAGCCATGTGTGGATAGCCATATCTAAGTGTAACATTCTGTATCCAGATGAATACATTACAATTATATTCCTTTGCCACATGATTTTACTAAACATAGCTCACTAGCAAAGATCAAAAAATGTACTTGTTTAAAAATGCTGACATCTAGTACATTTACAGAACTTTTGTGGTAATTACATGTGATGATTGGTTTTAGGTGGTCTGACACAGGAATGCAAAAGCTCCTTGCTGACACCAGAAACACTTTTAAGTGCCAAATGCAGTCTGCAAATGCTTCGTAAGCCAACGTTAGGAGTAGATAATAAATGTTAGTGTAGGTGTTATCTTAACATGAATAATCTGCAATGTACAGAAGGCATTCAAATCTGTTGGTACAATCCTTGATTAGTGGCACTGAGTTGAGTGCTTTTATCCATTACATTTTGTAGCCAAGGTCCCACACTCATAACCTGTTGCATTTTCTGAAGTATACAGGATGCTTAGGGCACTGTGTCAGGGCTTGCCACCCAGCAGTGTAAACCTTTGCTCTAGATGATTGTTAGTTATGAAGTGACACCCCAACCCCATGTGCAAAAATGGGAAAAAGGGGTTGTGGATAGATGGATGGAATATATATAGGGCAATGTCTGTATAATGATTTTGATTATTAGATCAGTCTTAACATTTTGTTAACAGGCACTGGCATGTGATGTGCATATGCCAATCAAAGTAATCTTTCACAACTGCTCTGTAGAGAAAATATTATTTTTTACATTCTGTTTTGCAGAGTTAGTTATCTTTTTTTGTGCTATCAGTAATAAGTTAAATTTGCTTTCTGATACTCCGTTATCTTCACACTTTCTTTGTCAGATGCTTTATCTAAGATGTGTGTGTGTGTGTGTGTGTGTGTGTGTGTGTGTGTGTGTGTGTGTGTGTGTGTGTGTGTGTGTGTGCACTCACATAATATGGTACATCGTTGGTTAAAAGTTCACTTCATCAAAGTGAAAAAAAATAGGTGATGTGTGATTGAAAATCAGCCGATTGCACATACTGTCTTTTTTAACTATGCAAACAGCATGTTTCGAAGTTGTTTTCTTTTTTCGAAAGGTTGTCTTTTTGAGCAGTTGTACCTGATTAATTGTGATGTTTTGCTTGGTCGAATAATCTCTCTCTCTACATATATATATATATATATATATATATATATATATATATATATATATATATATATATATATATATATACACATATATATGTATATACATGGATTCACTTCATAATCTCGAAATACTGTAATATCAAATTGCAGTATCTCTAAACCATGAAGTAGAATACCCTAAACACCGAACATACAGAAACCTGACACCCAAAATCGCAAATCCACAAAATCCCAAAAAACACATATCACACACTAGAAAACACATGCATACACGAAAGTGCATACCTCCCAACACTTCCCTACAACAAACATAACACACACACACACACGCACACACAAAACCAAACACATACACATACCTACCCTTAGTATATGCAGGGGGCAAGCCTCCCTGCCCCCCCTACTTATATATACTAACTCCGAGGTTGCACAACACTCCATAACACACACAACCCAGCACCGCACATTCCACACACACAGCCGCACAAACCCACATTACATACACACGAACAGCAGCACTCCCAACACTAACACATCACACTGCGCAACACCTACCCTAACCCACACCTCAAACATCCCAACACACTCAAACACACACAAACTCTCCCCAAAACCCTAAAAAAGTACACTTACCTAATGCGTTAACCATACTGCAGGTTTGACATTCTGCATTTGACATTTCCAGGTTGGCAATTTCCGTCCATTCGACTTTACAGGCTCAAAATTCTAAAATTCGATATTTTAGTGTTTCGAGCATGTAAAGTGTTCCGATATATATATATATATATATATATATATATATATATATATATAGTCCATAATATATATTTTGGATGTCAAATATGGCCTTCAACAATAATTACATGTCTTGCAGGAACTATAAAACATTAGACAGAAGAAGTATTTTACATTAAAAATATAAAAAAATACTGATATTAAAAGAAAAAACAAGCTAATTTAACAGATAGCTAATTTTATAAACACAATAATGTCCTCTAGGGTGTGCATTATCAGGAAAATAATGGATCTTCCAGGGGTGCAAAGGCCTTCCACCTGTGATGTTGGGCCTCTGGTTAGTCTGCTCTTTCCGCCCATAAAGCTCTCCTTGTAGCACATTATTGCTTGCTTTTGGAACCCTTCTACCTGTGGACAAAGACAATTAGACTGTTCCATTCACTTTGTCAGGCTTCAATAAGTCCCAATTTAAGCATCTTTCTCCCTTCCATACTTGTCTTCCTTTAGGAGAAGGGTACCTGATGTGGCTTTAGGTTTACCTTCTCTGGTGCAGTTTTAATATGATGTGGATTTATGTTTCTTCTGACAGATAGCTTCAAAAGAACCTCTGTATTTCTTCAAAATAATTTTTTTAATGCTTATTTCTGAGTCTTATGTAAAGTGTCATCTACTTCAACAGCAGGAATAGTATTTCCTGAGTCATTGCTATAAATATTTTTCTTAGCTCCCAGACTAACTATACAAGCATCCAAGGATTTAACAGATTTATAACATGTATGCTCTAGAGAGAAGAGGAATGAAGGTCAGCAGGACTAAGACAGAATATATGTGTGTGAATGAGAGGGAGGATAGAGGAATGGTGAGGATGCAAGGAGTAGAGGTGGTGAAGGTGGATGAGTTTAAATACTTGGGGTCAGTAGTTCAGAATAACAGTGAGTGTGGAAGAGAAGTGAAGAAGAGAGTTTAGGCAGGATGGAGTGGGTGGTGAAGAGTGTCAGGAGTGATTTGTGACAGATGAGTACCAGTAAGAGTGAAAGGGAAGGTCTACAAGAGGGTAGTGAGACCAGCTATGTTATATGGGTTGGAGACAGTGGCATTGACAAAAAGGCAGGAGTTTGAGCTGGATGTAGCAGAGTTAAAGATGTTAAGATTTGCACTGGGTGTGACGAGTGTGGACAGGATTAGGAGTAAGTATATTAGAGGGTCAGCCCAGGTTGGAAGGTTTGGAGACAAAACCAGAGAGGCAAGATTATGTTGGTTTGGACATGTGCTGAGAAGGGATGCGGAGTATATTGGGAAAAAGATGCTAAGGATGAAGCTGCCAGGTAACAGGTAAAGAGGAAGGCCTAAGATAAGGTTTATGGATGTGGTGAGAGAGGACATGCAGGTGGTTGGTGTGACAGAGCAAGATGCAGAGGACAGGAAGAAATGGAAACAGGTGATCTGCTTTGGCGACCCCTAACTGGAACAGCCGAAAGAAGATGATGATGATAATGATGATGATCTGCACTAGTCTTTTTTTCCAGTTTACATTATCTTATACTTCTTTTCCTTTAATTTCACTATCGCATCAAGAGATCCTTGCTATTTTGCCAGAAATTTGTTTTCAGCGTAGCAAACTAGCTTGTCACCCCATGATTTAGACTCTCTGAGTCTTATACTCATGTTATAAACCCTCAGTGGCATTTCTTATGCCCTTTGCATGATCCTTCATTATTGGCAAAACAATTCTCAACCTTTCTTGTATGTGAGTGCCATGTGCTATTAAACTTAAATGGAGTTTTCTCTTCTTCCCAAGTTTAGTCTTGCAAGCGAATTCAAATGAAGAAATTCTTGCAGAACCTCAGGGCAACTTCTTACAGCAAAGAGGAGGCAATAAAATAATGGATCTGACTTTTTGCAATCTTGTGCTTTGTCTTTGCTTAAATAGATCCAAAGTGTTATTAAAGCACTCCACTAATCCATCAGTTTGAGAAAATTACACGGAATCTTAGGGGAGACTTATGCCTGGCCTACAGAGAAATCCAAGACCCAAACCTAATCAACTTGCTGCATATCAGTAAATATAACAAGACTAGGGCTACCCATTCCATGGACCTGAATATGGCCTGTGACTTAAATAAGACATGCTGGAGGGACAGATTTATCTCCTAGTGACTGCCACATCTTTGAAACAGGCTATCAAGTCATGTAAAACAGAGACCTCTACAACACTGTTCAAGAGGAACTTGGATGAGTGGATGAGGCACCATAAATTCTTACCAGGGATAACACCCACAAACCTCCTGGACATGGGCAGTCATCACTAAATGCATTCTTGAGTATTGACTAACATTTTCATGGTATTACATTCGGATGAAATGGCTAGGCTTAAAATGGCCTATGGGTCGATAGCCTTGTGATGCCCGTGCACTGGCCCAGCAAACAAGGACCCTCAGTCCTCATCACTAACACCAGTGTGGGGCATCCACATAGAGAAAGGATAACAAATACACTCACAGTAAAGTACAAGTTCCCTTAAGAGCACACAGAGATCACAGTCAGTCTGGGGCTGGTTTCTCCATTTTTCTCCAGAGCCCCAATGAGACTCCCCACAGGCACCACTATAGGGTTCAGATCTCAGCCTAGTGGGAAAGCTAAAGCCTCCAGCACCCTCTCTGTCCAACCAGTGCTTTGTGTCCCTGCCCAGGTAGCACACACACGCACACACACACACACACACACACACACACACACACACACACACACACACACACACACACACACACACACACACAAACACACTTTGAGATAAGAGTTATATACAACCACACAGATACTCCTGGGGAAGGCTAGCACAGGTTCTCCAGCTGTGCCCCTTTTACCCAGACTATATGGTACAAATCACCGCCACCACCCACTAATATTTATCAGCTACAAAAAGGCTCTTATGAAAGAGGTGTCCACTTATACTGTGCAATATTATTATCCAAATGGTAAGTGCAACTGAACAGTCAAGGATTATTTGGAGTGGCTTGGCCAGTGTCACTATATACATGCAATGTACTCTAGAGCTTAAATTATCTCTACACAAAACAGCCACAGTTGAAAGGTTTAAACATATTTAATAATAAATAATAAAAACACAAGACAATACTTCTTACTACACAGTGATAGTCAAGAGTTCAGAGATTACAGGAAAATGCTTAAAATAATACAGTAGAATAGTTCTGACATCAACACAGAAAAACACTTAGTCTAATCTTCCTAATTCCTAGCTATTTCTAAGAGAAACACTAAAGTCTAACATCCTACTTACATACAGACACAGGTCAAGTGGTGAGTTGGATGTTCTAAGGACAAATGCTCAATGCACTGATTCTTTCTGTCCTTAAATTGATAACACAGAACAGCTGATTCATTTCAGATTACATCATTTCTTTCTGGTTCCCAGGCTAACAGAAACTCAGAGGTTAATAGCCCTTTTGATCTTTCAGCTGGTCAGGAAGCCAGAGCAATAAAAGAAACTATACATGCAAATTCTAGCCAATAACTCTGGCCTCAAAACAATAGGTAGAATGCTTTTATCTAGACATCTCGGCTCTGAGTTTTAGATCAAAGAATTTCACAATGCTTGACTTACAGCAGAGTGTACTGCTGTTACATTTTTGCAGTTCCACATCTAACAGCATTTTCTTCCATTTAATAGAAAAAAGCCTGTGCTTATATTAATATTTACAAATGACAGAATTATCTACAAATTCTATATATCTAGGCTGGCAGCCTTCACCTATCTTCACAAGCCTAGTAATCTCCTATGATCCTCTGATCCTATGTTTAACTACAGGACACAAATGCTGTGCCCTGGTCAGTGAATATCCTTTAAAGAACTCTGCCCTGAGGAAGAGTAACACTAGCTCTTTCATTATCGACTTAGCACTGGCGTTTTGCTGTGGCACTGCTTCAACAACCTCCATAATATACTCAATAATATATTATAATTAATGCGTACAAACCCAGAATTACATGTTTTGCTAAACCTTTGCAAATAAATTAATGTATCTTGAAAACTGTACAACACATACATATATTATTAGAACAGTTTTGCTAACCAAAAATAAGCCTAAACATGAGTACAGGAATTTTTAAATGAGTGCCATAAGTGGTGGGTGTCTTGATCTCTTTGATGACAACATCTCCTAAGTGGTTTTGTGGATGTAAAATGACTCACTGCCATTTCCTATTTGCTTTCATAGCCTGTGGTCAATTCACATTTTCATTGAAATGCATGGCAGATATCCAAAATCTAGTTGGAAAGTATGAGAGAGATTATAAATGTCTTCAATACATGACTTCAATGCCAGAAAATGAACAGTACCACACTTGCCTAACCTGCATGCTGACAAAAAATGAAGTTTCTTTGGTGCAAAAAATGTGATAACTGTGGAAACACCATCAAATGTGAACATTTCTCACAATGGTGATACATGCAGCAAACCATGAAGTAAAGCAGGACTTGCAATAATGGCCTCAAGCTCCTTGTAATTCACAAATGAAAGACACGTGAGTTATATATTTTTTATTTTTTATAGGGGACTGCACATTGCAAATGGAAATACTGACTGATATAATTAAAGAAAAAGCTGTCCTTTACCTTTCTGTATCTATGCCTGTTCCTCAAGATAACTTTGTTCACACAATGGGAAGAGGCAACCGTGGTTGTCATGAACAATGCATACGTGGTTGAGAAGGGATAACCACTTTGGCAGAACTCTTGCTCTGTTACCATCACTGCTTCTCACACACCAATGCAGCTGGTTGCTGACTAACTGTGCCCACTCATGAAGGATCATGAAATCATGATGGCTGCTTCTTTCTTGAAGTTGTTTTCTTCACACGTGAAAGATAAACAACACTGTAGATCTTGGTGGATAAAGTGGACAGACCACTTCATTTCAAAATATACCCAGTCAATAGCAGTGATTGAGGGCATGCATTTTAAATGGCAATAATTAATTTCAGTAGCACATCACTGACCTTGATAACGTTACCTTCAGTGAGGTGCGAGACATCAAATCAGTGCTTGACTAAGGGCAGATGGTCCCTCACCTATGTTTTAACTGGGCAATGTCTGTCATTGTCAAATGACTGATAGTTATCTGATCATCAAATACAATCTGAATGGCACATTTCAGTCCTTCAATATTCATAGCAATAGAATTGGCTACCTTGTTGCTCTGCCAAACAATAAATAAATAAATGTATCACTGCATCAAAATGTGGGTAATGGAAAATGTATGTGTCATCCATTTAGAGAGAATACAAAGAGCAGCACTATCACTCTGGCAATGTGAATGTGCTCTGTATTCACTAGGATGCCCTAAACATTTTCATGGCCAAATGCGCACACACATGCACATACGCACACACGCATACACACACACACACACACACACACACACACACACACACACACACACACACACACACACACACACACACACACACACACATACACATGCACACGCGTGCGCACACACACACACACACATACACACACACACAGACACACACATGTTAGAAAATTGATCCCTACATACTCGTTTTCAGTGTCATAACTAGAGGCACACTGAATCCACACTGGTACACTATGACTTACATGTCCATTCATGTGTGAAACCTTCCATCTGTTGGCATTAAATTGGAAATAAGTACTGTTCTAACTGCATGCCCATTATGCAACTGGTCTGCAGGTCTATAACTGGGTAGCTTCCCTAGTTTGCTGTATGGGCCGGAGAACAGTACCTGGCATCGCCACCAAGATGAAATACTGCTTAATGTAAACTCCCTTGCTATGCATGCCATAGATAATGGAGCAGGGATCAGAAAACAGGTTTGAATGAGGTGATAATGACTATGTGAGAATGAGCTCACATTCATGGTCATGAACTTGTAATGACTGTGTGAAAATGAGCTCACATTCATGGTCATGAACTTGTAATGACTGTGTGAGAATGAGCTCACATTCATGGTCATGAACTTGTAATGACTGTGTGAAAATGAGCTCACATTCATGGTCACAAACATTTTCACCACATGCAACACATTACCAGCACCAAAGTGCAAACCACATGCTATTCATAGGTTCCAGGTACCCACAGACCCTAGCGATGGCTGTGTATTTACAACACAACAATGTTTCTTGGCAAACATCTGCAGAAATATAGCTATGGAGTCCATCAGTTTGTAAATGTACACAAAGCAGGAAGAAATCATGTCAGACACGTGGACATTGTAGCTATGACTACACTTTCAGTTGTCATGAATGTTCGCTTATGATCTGGTGCTGCATCACTTCTCCATTGTCTGAACCAGATAAATACACTGGAGAAAGAAAGCACCAGTGATGTGCACTGAAATTAACTTATATAAGATGACAGAACAGAAGTAAGATAACATGATCTTTTTACACTCAAGTACAGAAAAGGATAGAAAGTAATATATTGACTGTAAAGGGGTGACCTATCTTGTTACCTACTAGAAGCATTGCTTTTCCATGACCATGACTTTTCTTTAGACGTAACTGTCCAACCAACATCATCATCATCAGCATCACCCTCTTCTGTTTCTGAATTACTGAACTCTGCTTCTGGTTCCACATTACACTTTTTTTGTGATGGTTGCTGTCATTGACTGACGACTTGGCATTTGAGTACCAGTGGAACACTGTCCCACACTGACAATGTTAACCTGCACTGCTTGGTGGGCTGTGGCACTGTGGTCTGAGATGATCTTGGATGACACTGCACAGTGTTAAGCAACTTCCAATTGGTCTGTACATAAGTGAACTTGGACAACTACAGGATGAAAATGGAAAGATTGAAGAAGAGGCAAATGTTAATGAGCACACAGATACAGAGACATAAAATCCATAAAGGTAACCACTAAGTCTGCACTTTGTGTACCCAGGAACATCCCTGCCACATTGTTGGTGCTGTCTATTCATTCCAAAAGGATACTCTAAGTGTGCACTTCATGGTAACCTTTAGGAAACCCAGGGAAAGTGAAACTGGTCAGACCATTTACAAGGAAAATATCTTACCAATGCTGATGTCTGTGAGGATGTACTGATGGTGACATTTTATTTGCCATTATAGGGTACATAGTACAGTGTATTCATGATGAAATCTGAATGGTATTTCACAGAACATATTGTCATCTACACCTTTTGAGCATTCCATGGGTTGAAAATTGGAGATTGAATCCATTGATTTGTCACAACTGTCTCCCATTTTATATCCAAAATGCTTCTATTGACTGGAGTGCTGATTATTCCAGTTAAAAATAATTCATATTCATATACTCTCCAGGGACATGCAGTGTTATCCATGAATAATCGGGTCTATATTATATCATCAAATGCTTAAAAAAGGGAACGATGAATAATCGAACCAATGTAAGTGAAAGCTTACGATCTCGAATGCTCAGAACAGCGATTTTTTTCCAAGGGGAAAAAAATCGCTATTCCAAAAAAGAAAAAAAAAAGAAAAAAAAATTTAAATAATACATTAAGTGGGCGGCTTCGCCCCTCACCCCCCCCCCTACTTAAATATACCAACTCCGAAATCGCACTACAGTGTTGAAAATGGCAAAGTAATGGAAACGGCCAAGCAAATTCTTTCCCTGGGAAATAATTCACTTAAAAGCCACTTCACTATTTTGCATTTTCATTGTTTTAAGTTCGACCAAGATGCATTTGATATAATGCATCTTTGGTCATCTAAAAGGAACCCGAATAATCAGCTAATCACTAAGTTAAATCTAGCAAACCAGACAGCATCGGAAGAGATGGTTAGAGAAGGGTGACACATGACAATATGTGTTAATCTGAGTTCTGTGCCAGGACTGCTCCTGTTTGGCATCTAATTTTCTGCACTAAAAGCCAATTTCAAAGAGCTCTGGCTAACTAAGTTTGAAGATGATTGTAAACTAAGAGCAGTCATTGAATCTGCAAATGACCCAGCCATCCTACAGGAAGGTTTATCCTAAATAATTAACTGGTACCGGAATCCTGGACTGAAACTAATCGCCAAAAAATGCATTATTCTATTCTTTGGGAAGTCAACTGCCCCAGGGAAGTACCACACTGACAATACACCACAAAGAGTTGACCCACTGGTTGAAGATTTAGTTAAATATACCAACTCTGAGATCACACTACAGCAGAGAAAGGGCAAAGTTCACCATGGTGGCCAAGTGGTTACTTTCCTGGAGAGGAAATATGATTGTTCAGGTTAGTTTGTGCTTCCACACTTACGACATTTTCATCTCAAAGTTTTTAAAGTCGATGAACTGGGGCCCGACATTTTGAAGGTGGACTTGTTTTTTTACTTCCAGGAGCTGCAGCAGATCTTAGCAAGGTTCTGTGTGCGTTTATATTATTGACACATATGTATTAACTCCTGACAGCTTCTAGCCAAGAGGAGGGATCATGGGAACCAGAAGTCAAATGGCCAGCTATATGTGATGTCATTCTGTAATCTCACAAAAATAATGTTTAATACTAGGTGAGACTGAAGTCTCAGAGTACTCTGTTTTTGTAACCTGACAAAGAAGGAAGACCACTCACCTACTTCATCTCATCTTGCTCTAGTAAGTAACCAGGGAATAATAATTCTTTAGATCAGTCAGGAAAATCTAGTGAGTTTAATTAGTTATTGTTTTTGTGTAACTGTGTGAACCTATCCACGTGTTATTGTTAATATTTCCTGTGAATTAAACTCTGGTGTTTATTGTAAATAGATATTTAGTATTTTCATGTTATTTTCTTATTTATTATTAAATATATTAAACTTGTCATTGTCTCTGGTCCTTTAGAGCATATTTTAATCTCTGAAAGTACTTATATATATTTGGTGACAGCTCAGGCCACTCCTGAAAGCCTTAACACATTGGCCAAACACTACCATTTGTATTAATATTAATTTCACTCAGTATAATTGTGTACTCTTACAAGAGCCTTAGAGTAGCTGGCTTTGGAGTGTCTGGTGGTGATGCAATTAACTTATAGTCTTGGCAGAAGGGGGCATAGCTAGTAAATCTGTGCAAGCCTTTCCTAGATGTGTGTGTGTGTGTGTGTGTGTGTGTGTGTGTGTGTGTGTGTGTGTGTGTGTGTGTGTGTGTGTGTGTGTGTGTGTGTGTGTGTGTGTGTGAAAATCAAATCTCAAAGAGGGTTTGTGTCAGCTGCTTGGAACAGGGACATGAAGCACTGGTTTTACAGAGAGAGTGCTGGAGGGCTTGCCTTGGAAACTCAGCTGAGGGCACAACCTTACAGCTGTGCCAGTGGGGAGTCTCACTGGGGATCTGGAGAGAGAGAAAGAGAGATAGAGAGAGAGAGGACGACTGACTATGTTTCCAGTGTGTGCTCTTAAGTGAAATTGTGCTTGAAGCAGAGAGCTGCATCTGGAAATACTGAGTATATCCATTGTTGTTCCAAGTTAACATCCCTCTCCAGTGCCAGTGGTGAGGATTCAGGCTCTTTGATTACTGGCCCAGAGTGGGGACATCATAGCCACTATAGACAGATCTTGTTCCAAAAGGCTATCATTTTGTATAACCTCAACACTTGAAATATTTCACTATAAAATGACTGATCCACACATCAAGTTAGATGGTGTTATTCTTGTTATGGACGATATCCTGACTTTAGTCCAGATAAGAAAATGCATAATTTCAGGTTAGAGTCAATGCTTTAGACTATTACAGAGTTAAATCAAGACAAACGCTGCTTTACTTAAACAGAGCTTTAGTACTTTGGTCACAAAACAGATACTAGTAGAATCAGACAAGATGTAAGGAAACTCAAAGCAATAACTGAGTTCAAAGATCTTTGTAATTTGACTGAATTAAGACAAACTCTAGGCATGATTATTTATATGGATGTGAATGTTTCCAAACTCTCATCTGTTTCCTGTCTTTTAAGAGACATGTTAAAGAAAAATGTATCTGGTCATCGAGGCATGCTCAAACCAAGGTGTCCTTCAAAGTAAAAAAAAAAAAGATACTAACAACAGCTGCAGTATATTATAATGTCGCAAAACCACAATAGCGACAAAGTAAGCCATTAGCTAAGGCCAAAGTGCAACATTACCCCAAATCGATGAACAAGTGCTGCATCCTGTTACTTATTGTACAGGAATGCTAACAGCAGCCACAGTGATACCACACAATGATGTCAGCAAGCTAACAGCGAGTACCGCAGCTAGTAGCTATGGCCTAGGCGCTACATTATCCCTAAGAGATGTTCAAGTGTATTGTGGGTTGCCTATTGTTCCAGAATGGTAATCAGGCTGTGCATAAATATTCCAAATGAATCCATGAGCTTGGAAACAGTTATCTGTCACAGAAATAATATCCTCATATCCTATATATAACTATCCATTTTATGATATCAAAGAAGACACTGCCTTTTATGTGCAGGACATAATAATAAGGAGATCCATGACTATTAATAGTTTAAACAAACTTAAGCAAGTAATTCAAGATGTTGGAGAATTAAACAATGTCTCACAATCACCATCATTCTGCACATCTACTACCTACCCTCTAAGCCAGCCAAGCTGTCAAAGTTAGAGAAGGAGAGAAAAATGGGACACAACAGGTGTTGTAGTGCAGAAAACTATGCAAACATGGTCCCATATACTGCAATCAAAAGTTGGCACAAGAGATCAGTGAAACAGAAGCCATACCCAATTGGTTCTTCTTGAATGTCAACTGGAATGCAGCATTCCCGAGAACTAGTTGAACAAGTCTGAGATAAGAACATTCAATTCAATGACTACTAAAGCTGTCTCTGCACTGACAAAATAACTTCTTCAATCAAATACCCATGACAAGGGTGGAAGTTGGAATTTGATAATTCACAGTGGCAAACTGCAGGCTGTCCAATTAAAGCAATCGAGTGTGACTATTCCTGATTTTGTTGACTGATTTCTATAGTGACTTTAAAAATACTGAAATTTATAACAGTCAGCAGTGTAAAGCAGTTTTCAGCCAACCAAACACACACAGCGTGTGTGTGTGTGTGTGTGTGTGTGTGTGTGTGTGTGTGTGTGTGTGTGTATATATATATGTGTGTTTGTGTTTACCCATATACAAAGGTTAAACAGCACTGATGTCAGAATCTGTCATCAATTATGACAATCAGCATTGACCATAAATGTGTTTTATGTCCCAGTAATCTGGGAACCAGGGATTCAATTTTATTTAGATGACAGTTATGAGTTTATGGGTACAGAAGTCGTTAGATGAAACCTGACAAAAATAACTCTTCTCTCAGTATTCCATGTATTTATCAGAAACAGCATCGACATTTCTTGTGATAACATTGTTATTAACATTTCTAAATGTACCATGTTTACAGAAAGCCATGTGTGGATAGTCATATCTAAGTGTACCATTCTGTATCCAGATGAATACATCACAGTTATACTCCTTTGCCACATGATTTTACTAAACATAGCTCACTAGCAAAGATCAAAAAAATTACATGTTTAAAAATGCTGACATCTAGTACATTTACAGAACTTTTGTGGTAATTACATGTGATGATTGGTTTTAGGTGGTCTGACATAGGAATGCAAAAGCACCTTTCTGACACCAGAGAGAAACATTTTTAAGTGCTAAATGCAGTCTGCAAATGCTTCGTAAGCCAACGTTAGGAGTAGATAATAAATGTTAGTGTAGGTGTTATCTTAACATGAATAATCTGCAATGTACAGAAGGCATTCAAATCTGTTGGTACAATCCTTGATTAGTGGCACTGAGTTGAGTGCTTTTATCCATTACATTTTGTAGCCAAGGTCCCACACTCATAACCTGTTGCATTTTCTGAAGTATACAGGATGCTTAGGGCACTGTGTCAGGGCTTGCCACCCAGCAGTGTAAACCTTTGCTCTAGATGATTGTTAGTTATGAAGTGACACCCCAACCCCATGTGCAAAAATGGGAAAAAGGGGTTGTGGATAGATGGATGGAATATATATAGGGCAATGTCTGTATAATAATTTTGATTATTAGATCAGTCTTAACATTTTGTTAACAGGCACTGGCATGTGATGTGCATATGCCAATCAAAGTAATCTTTCACAACTGCTCTGTAGAGAAAATATTATTTTTACATTCTGTTTTGCAGAGTTAGTTATCTTTTTTTGTGCTATCAGTAATAAGTTAAATTTGCTTTCTGATACTCCGTTATCTTCACACTTTCTTTGGCAGATGCTTTATCTAAGATGTGTGTGTGTGTGTGTGTGTGTGTGTGTGTGTGTGTGTGTGTGTGTGTGTGCGTGCGTGTGTGTGTGTGTGTGTGCGTGTGTACTCACATAATATGGTAAACCATCAGTTAAAAGTTCACTTCATCAAAGTGAAAAAATATGTGGTGTGATTGAAAATCAGCTGATTACACATACTGGCTTTTTTAACTACGCAAGCATGTTTTGAAGTTGTTTTCGTTTTTCGAGAGGTTGTCTTTTTGAGCAGTTGTGCTTGATTAATTGTGATGTTTTGCTTGGTCGATGAATCTCTCTCTATCTCTGTATGTATGTATATATAGGTTTACTATCATTATGTCGAAAATTTTAAAAAAAAGTGTACTTATCAGCGAAGTGTGTCGCCAAAAGTACACAATTCCGAACCTTCCTAATGTCGAAAACCAGCTGTTAATGTCAGAAATATCACTTGCGACATTTCCGCCACTTAACAGCAATCCCACCCTTCCATTAACTCCCTAACTAACTAGCCTAAACTCACGTTTATGCAGGGGGGCCCCGCACACACCTCCTAACTTAATATTTCAACTCCGAGATTGCACTACAGTGAGGAAAGGGATGTATTTCCCTAACTGCACTGTACCGCGATCCCCTTATTTGAGTGAACATTACAATTGCGAATGCACAGCCCATTCGCAATAATAACATTCGCTCACATAACCTGCCGAATTATGAAGTATTTGAACTGCTGTTGTTCGAATACTTCATAGCCGTGCAATTGCATGGCAAAATTATCATAGTAAACCATATATATATATATATATATATATATATATATATATATATATATATATATATATATATATATATAGAATCCATAATATATATATTACATGTCAAATATGATCTTCAACAACAATTACATGTCTTACAGCATCTATAAAATATTAGACAGAAGAACTATTTTACATTTAAAATATAAAAAAAATAAAAATTACTGATATTAAAAGAAAACCAAGCTAATTTAACAGATAGCTAATTTTATAAACACAATAATGCCCCCTAGGGTGTACATTATCAGGAAAATAATGGATCTTCCTGGGGTGCAAAGGCCTTCCACCTGTGATGTTGGGCCTCTGGTTAGTCTGCTCTTTCCGCCCATAAAGCTCACCTTGTAGCGTATTATTGCTTGCTTTTGGAGCCCTCCTACCTGTGGACAAAGACAATTAGACTGTTCCATTCACTTTGTCAAGCTTCAATAAGTCCCAATTTAAGCATCTTTCTCCCTTCCATACTTGTCTTCCTTTAGGAGAAGGGTACTTGATGTGGCTTTAGGTTTACCTTCTCTGGTGCAGTTTTAATATGATGTGGATTTATGTTTCTTCTGACAGATAGCTTCAAAAGAACCTCTGTATTTCTTCAAAATAATTTTTTTAATTCTTATTTCTGAGTCTTATGTAAAGTGTCATCTACTTCAACAGCAGGAATAGTATTTCCTGAGTCATTGCTATAAATATTTTTCTTAGCTCCCAGACTAACTATACAAGCATCCAAGGATTTAACAGATTTATGAGATGTATCTGCACTAATCTTTTTTTCCAGTTTACGTTATCTTATACTTCTTTTCCTTTAATTTCACTATCGCATCAAGGGATCCTTGCTGTTTGCTAGAAATTTGTTTTCAGAGTAGAAACTAACCTGTCACCCCATGATTTAGATTCTCTGAATCTTATACTCGTTACACACCCTCGGTGGCATTTCTTATGCCCTTTGCATGATCCTTCATTGTTGGCAAAACAATTCTCAGCCTTTCTTGCATGTGAGTGTCATGTGCTATTAGGTTCATAGATTAGTACTAGGCTAACTGCCCATGTGGGCTACTATAAGCCTAGCCAATTACCCCATGTCAGAATTAAACCCTGTACCTTGTGTTTATAAAGTAAACACTTTAATCATTATGCCAACCTCCCAGACTTAAATAGAGTTTCCTCTTCTACCCAAGTTTAGTCTTGCAAGCGAATTCAAATGAAGAAATTCTTGTTGAACCTTAGGGTACCTTCTTACAGCAAACAGAAGGCAATCAAATAATGGATCTGACTTTTTGCCATCTTGTTCTGTGTCTTTGCTTAAATAGATCCAAAGTTTTATTAAAGCACTCCACGAATCCATCAGTTGACATAATTACACTTAATGTTGGGGAGACTTATGCCTGATCTACAGAGCAATACAAGACCCAAACCTAATCAACTCGCTGCATATCAGTAAATCAAACAGGACTAGGGCTACCCATACCATGGACCTGAATATGACCTGTGACTGAAATAAGACATGCTGGAAGGACAGATTTATCTCCCAGTGAGTGCCACATCTTTGAAACAGGCTATCAAGTCATGTAAAACAGAGCACCTCTATGACACTGTTCAAAAGGAACCTGGATGAGTGGATCAGGCATCATAAATTCTTACCGGGCATAACACCTACAACCCTCCTGGACATCAGCAGTTATCACTAAATGCAATCTTGGGTATTGACTAGCATTTTCATGTTATTATATTGGGATGAAACGGCTAGGCTTAAAATGACATCTGGGTCGATAGCCTAGTAATCTCCTATGATCCTATGATTGTGTATTTAACTACAGGACATAACTGTTGCGCCATGGTCTGTAAATATCCTTTCAGGAACTCTACCCTGAGGAAAAGTAACACTAGCTCTTTCATTATTGACTTAGTACTGGCTTTTTGCTGTGGCACTACTTCAACAACCTCCATAATATACTCAGTAATCACCAAAATATACTGCTAACCATTGCAAGACTTTTCTAATTGGCTTCTAATCACTCGGAAGTACAACTTAGTAATAAGAATACATACCAGTAGATACCCGAACCCAGGATGTGGTGCAATCTTATGACATTTGTGGCATCCTGTGCAGAAATTCTCAGTGTGTATCATTACAGAAGGCCAAAAATGGCTTGCTAAAAGCCTAGCTTTAGTTTTGTCCGTCCCTAAGGATTCTTCCTAAATATGACTACATGCCAGTTTCATCACAAATATTCTAAAAGGTTTTTGAATTAGCAATCGGAGTAGTATTTCTTCTTTATCTTTATTCACCATGTGAGGTAAATCATTCTTCAACTCAAAACAGGGGTATGGAATGGGGACCTCTCAGCTTCAGACATTGTAAACAGGTAGAAAGGCCCCTGAAAAGCAGGAACACCCAGCCAGAAATCTGAAATTCAATTAGCATAAAATCTGAATACCAAAGAGCTCATAAGTCTTCCTGCTTCCAGTATAAATGTGGAATATTACTTAAAATATGTTTAAAAAACAGAAAGTGACAAGCATTGATAAAAAAATATAAGTACTTTATTGAAGCGACAGTGACAAATCTACACACTTTAATGAACTCCATTACAAAACTCTGTCACTCAAAGCATTTATTTTTGCTTCTAAAAACTATATCCTCTTTCTTTAAATTATTGGTGCCGATAGTATGTTGGTCATGTAGTGTACCTTTTTGTATATTAGCCAGCTTCAAAAATCAAGTCTGATTAAAAGGATACAGAGAATTGTGGAAAGGGGTAAATCAATCCTAAAATTAGAGACATGCCTCCAAAAATAGGCACATTGTGTAAGCTGGTAAATCTGGTCTAGAGGTCTTTATGGGACCATACTGCTCCCCTGTTTCTCCTACTTTGACCCTTTCAGACCCTATTTAACTCATTAACTCCTATGTGGTGTGGAATGTCACATCTCTAGCAGGCTACACTTATACTTGCAATCCAGAGTAATTTCTGTAAATCAACTTAAAAAGCATAAGACAACCAAATGTAGATATTTTGTGAGCAACAAAATCAACTAAAACTGTACAAAAAGCAAAGTTATCAGTAAGGGGTTTTCTTTAAAGTGATAACAGTGCAAGTCTTTCCATAAATACTTTAATATATTATAATTAATGGGTTTACATTTAGATGTGCATATTGCGCACAGGTGAACAGCTATTGTGCGAAAGGCAGTCTGCAAGATTTGCAAACACTGAATGGAAAAAGGTTCGAATGTGCAATGAGCGAATGCACAGTGAGATTCGCTCATTGCACATTCGACATTCTGGGATGGACTGCACTATAGTGGGAATCATGAAATGGTTCCTTTCCCCACTGTAGTGTGATCTCAGAGTTAGAATAATAAAGTAGGGGGGGTGCAGGGGGGCTTGCTCCCCTGCTTTACACTTTGTTTTTTTTTGTTCGACATTAATGTTCAAAAAACAGCGAATCTGCTTTTCAATTAGCTGTTTTTCGAACATTAAGGACTGTCGATGTTTACAGTTTTGTGGTTTTGAGTCGCTCATATGAGCACTCGAACAACTGTGATTCGAGTTTTTAAAGGTAAACCTAATTAATACACACAAACCCAGAATTACATGTTTTGCTAAACTTTTACAAATGAATTACTATATCTCGGAAACTGTACAACACAGACATATATTATTTAAACACCTTTGCTAACCAAAAATAAGCTTTCAATGAGTGCAGGAATTTTTAAATGAGTGCCATAAGTTGTGAGTATCTTGATCTCTTTGATGACAACATCTCCTGAGTGGATTTGTGGATGTGAAATGTCTCACTGCCATTTCCTATTTGTTTGCTTAGCCTGTGGTCGATTCACATTTTCATTGAAGTGCATGGCAGATATCCAAAATCTATTTGGAAAGTATGAGAGAGATTATAAATGTCTTAAGTGCACTCCTTCAATGTCAGAATATGACAAGTCCCATACTTGCGTAACCTGCATGCTGACAAAAAATGGTGAAGCTTCTTTTGTTCAAAGAATGTGATAAGTGTGTGAAAACACCATCAAATGTGAGCATTTCTCACAATGGTGATACCTGCAGCAAACCATGAAGTTAATCAGGACTTGCAATGATGGCCTCAAGTTACCACCTGAAAGACAAGTAAGATGTATTTTATATTTTTTATAGGGGATTGCACATTGCAAATGGAAATACTGCCTGATGTAATTAAATAAAAAGCTGTCCTTTACCTTTCCATATCCATGCCTGTTCCTCAAGATGACTTTGTTCACACAATGGGAAGAGGCCACCATGGTTGTCATGAACAATGCATACGTGGTTGAGAAGGGATAACCACTTTGACAGAACTCTTGCTGTGTTACCATCATTGCTTCTCACACACCAATGCAGCTGGTTGCTGACTAACTGTGCCCACTCATGAAGGATCATGAAATCATGATGGCTGCTTCTTTCTTGAAGTTGTTTTCTTCACACGTGAAAGATAAACAACACTGTAGATCTTGGTGGATAAAGTGGACAGACTACTTCATATCAAAATATACTCAGTTAATAGCAGTGACTGAGGGCATACGGTTTAAATGACATTATACAATGACCCCCCCCATTAATATTCCAAAATGTGCACACAGATTGGCCAGCGTGCCTTTGTAAATCAGACTTATACTAATGGAAAAAGGTCCAGTCGCCTGGACTTTTTCCATTAGTATAAGTTTTTTTTTTTGTGTGTTCGACAGCAACGGAGAACAGAAGAGCTCCATTGCTGTAATCTTGCTATGTTAAATGGGTTTAACATAGCGAGATATCTTAAGAAAAAAAAACGGAGCTCTTCCTTTCTCATTCGCTTTTTTTAAACTCATTTAACATAGCAAGACACCTTTTAAAAAGCAACGGAGGTCTTCTTTTCTTTGTTGCTTCCACACACAGCTCTGATGTACTGCATAAGCATACGCATGTGCAGTACATCAGAACTGCTGCAGAATACCGGACAGCTGCGGAAGGGCAGCACGGAGGCATTATACAATGCCATTATTTTAGAAAAGTAAGTATTTTTTTCTTAAATAATGTCATTGTATAATAGCAATAACCCACTTCTGGGTGTGGGTAATGCTGGATTTACCCATGTTTGTCTTTGGCCACTCGGGCTTCACCCTCGTGACCAAACCACACCAGTTGTGGGTAAATCCAGCATTACCCACACCCAGGCATGGGTTATTGATTAAGTAATTAATTTCAGTAGCACGTCATTGACCTTGATAATGTTACCTTTGGTGAGGTTCAAAACATCAAACCAGTGCTTGACTAAGGACTGATGGTCCCTCACGTTCATTTTAACTGGGCAATGCCTGTCTGTTCTCAGATGACTGATAGTTATCTGCTCATCAAATACAAACTGAATGGCATGTTTCAGTCCTTCAATATTCATAGCAATAGAATTGGCTACCTTGTTGCCCTGCCAAAATATAAATAAATAAATGTATCAATGCATCAAAATGTGGGTAATGGAAAATGTATGTGTCATCCATTTGGAGACAATGCAACGAGCAGTACTACCAGTCTGGCAATGTGAATGTGCTCTGTATTCACTAGGATGCCCTAAACAGTTTCATGACCAAATGCATGCATGCACGTGCATGCACACACACACACACACACACACACACACACACACACACACACACACACACACACACACACACACACACACACACACACACACACACACACACACACACACACACACACACACACACACACACACACACACACACACACACACACACACACACACACACACACACACACACACACACACACACACACACACACACACACACACACACACACACACACACACACACACACACACACACACACACACACACACACACACACACGTTAGAAAAGAGATCCCTGCATACTCATTATCAGTGTCATAATTAGAGGCACACTGAACCCACATTGGTACACTATGACTTACATGTCCATTAAGGTGTGAAACCTTCCATCTGTTGGCATTAAATTGGAAATAAGTACTGTTCTAACTGCATGTCCATTATGTGACTGGTCTGCAAATCTATAACTGGGTAACTTCCCTACTTTGCTGTATGTCCTGGAGAACAGTAGCTGGAATCTCCACCAAGATGAAGCACTGCAAACTCCTTTGCTCTGCATGCCATAGATAATGGAACAGGGATCAGATAACAGGTTTGAATGAGGTGATGATGACTATGTGAGAATGAGCTCACATTCCTGGTCACGTACCTGTAATGACTATGTGAGAATGAGCTCACATTCCTGGTCACGAACCTGTAATGACTATGTGAGAATGAGCTCACATTCCTGTTCACGTAATGACTATGTGAGAATGAGCTCACATTCCTGGTCACGAACCTGTAATGACTATGTGAGAATGAGCTCACATTCCTGGTCACGTACCTGTAATGACTATGTGAGAATGAGCTCACATTCATAGTCATGAACTTGTTCAGCACATGCACCATATTGCCACCACCAAAGTGTAAGCCACATGCTATCCATAGGTTCCAGGTACTTACAGACATTAGTGCTGGCTGTGTATTTATACCACTACAATGTCCCTTGGCACACACCTGCACAAATATAGCCATGGAACGCATCAGTTTGTAAATGTACACAGAGAAGGAAGAAAGTCATGTCAGACACGTGGACATCATAGCTGTGACTACACTTTCAAGTGTCATGAATGTTCGCTTATGATCTGGTGCTGCATCATTTCTCCATTGTCCAAACCAAGCAAGCACACTGGAGACAGAAAACACCAGTGATGTGCACTGAAACTAACTTATATAAGATGACAGATCAGAAGTAAGATAACATGATCTTTTTACACTCAAGAACAGAAAAGGATAGAAATTAATATAGTGACTGTAAAGGGGTGACCTATCTTATTACCTACTAGAAGCTTTGCTGTTCCCCGACCATGACTTTTCTCAGATGTAGTTTTCCAAT
>NC_056751.1:723936386-723988886 GCF_019279795.1 Protopterus annectens | reverse complement strand
GCGCTGTCCAATGCAGGAAACAGAGAGGTGAAGTTTTCACTGAACATGCCTGCCAGCATGTTGGCTATATCTATGACGTTTGTGTATGTGGTGTCCTTGATCATCACTTCTGAGCAGATCTGAGTGCTTCCTTTGAGATTGCGGACATATGTGAAGAAGGCCTTATGATTGTCTTTATTAGATGTGGCCAATTGGGACTCAAAGTTTGCTTTGGAGGATTTCACTAGTGCCCTTATTTGCTTGAGAGATTGCTTCCAATTAGGCACCTGCTCCTTCTTGGTCCTGGACAGCATTTTTTGTCTATTTATTACAGAGTTCCTTTGTTTTAGATGTCCACTAGACAGGTTTACTCTTCCTTGAGGAGGAGGATTTTGTCCTGTCTGGTATTCCTCATTCCATGCAGTTATATAAATGCTTGTATAGTACATTGGTGTAGATTTGGACATATATGCCAGTTCCTATGGAGTGAGAGGGGGTGGGAGCTGTGAAGCTGTTCATACCTTCCCTCAGGAGGTTGTAATCAGCTTTGGAGAAGTATTTTTGTTTGACCCTAGCTGGGTGGGGGGAGGTTGGAGGGAGATGGCGACTTCTAAAGTGACTGCTTTGTGGTTGGATCTTACCAGGGAGGATGACACTGTAGGGATGCTGCAGTGGTTACTCATTTTGGTTAATACCAAGTACAAGATACCTCTTGTGGGGGTGTTGACCAGCTGGTCCAAGGCATTTGCACTGACAAAATCAAGGAATCTCTGGGCATTTGTGTTTTGGCATGAGTAGTTCTTCCAATCTATGGTTGGGTAGTTAAAATCACCCAGGATCAGGGTAAAGGGTTGAATCCTGATAGATTCAAAGAGGTTGAGATTGATGGAGTGGGTATCTTGAGTCAAAGCTGTCGACCTGTAGCTAACTATGATTTGAATAGGGGTCTTGTCAATGGATAACTGCACCTGGAGTGTTTCCTGTGCCTCATACTGTTTGACCAGCCTGGAGGTGTTAGCACCACATCATGTTAATGCAAGAGTACTTCACATTCTTGATGCTTCTAGTGGATTCTGACAAATGCCTTTAGATAAATAAAGCCAAACACTGACAGCCTTCATTACCCCTGTGATGATGTGAGGTATTACCAGCTATGCCAGGAGACATAGGGCAATGGATTTGTAAAATATATCTGCACAGCTAACAGGAATTTTGTAAAGATTTATATGTCATTCATATATCAAACTGATTTGTACAGATGCCTATGTTCCAAAAATGTATTTTTAAACCTGCTTGTGTTAAAAATGTGCCAACAGTGTGCCCTGCTGGACAGAAAAATGAATATACATGTATTTTTGTAACTGTTTAAATGTGTATGTTTAAACAGAGGATACTGGAGGAGAAGAGGTTAATCTCAAACTTTGAAAATAGTAAAATAGTTTTAAAATTAAATTACCTGGCTTAGGCCATAAAGATTGCATATTACAGTTCTCAATGCAGCCAGAGACAAAGTCTGTAGTAAGAATCTTTCTGTATTGTTACTGGGGTGAACTAATTGCTACTCTGGAAGGGGGAGGTTTGAAATCATTTTATGACTTCCAGGATCTGCAGAAGATCTTAGTAAGGCTGTGTGTGTGTGTGTGTGTGTGTGTGTGTGTGTGTGTGTGTGTGTGTGTGTGTGTGTGTGTGTGTGTGTGTGTGTCTACTATTGACGCATATGTGCTAACTCCTGACAGCTTTTAGCAAAGGGGGGAAGCATGGTAATCAGAAGTCAGATGACCAGGTGTATATGATGTCATTCTGTAATCCATCACTAAAAATAATGTTTAATACTAGGTGAGACTGAAGTCTCAGAGCACTCTGTTTTTGTAACCTGACAAAGAAGGAAGGCCACTCATCTATTTCATCTTGTCTTGCTCTAGTAAGTAACCAGGGAATAATAATGATTTAGATCGGTCAGGAAAATCTAGTGAGATTAGTTACTGTAGGTTTTGTTTTTCTGTAACTATGTGAACCTGTCCACCAGTGTTATTTTTAATATTTCCTGTGATTGAAACTCTGGTGTTTATTGTAAATAGATATTTAGTATTTTCGAGTTATTTTCTTATTTATTATTAAATACATTAAACTTTTCACTGTGGCTGGTCTTTTAGAGAATATTTTAATCTCTGAGAGTACTTATATATATTTTGTGACAGCTCTGGCCACTCCTGAAAGCCTTATTGCATCGGCCAAACACTACCATTTGTATTAATATTAATTTCACTCTGTATAATTGGGTACTCTTGCAAAAGCCTTAAACTAGCTGGCTTTAGAGTGGCTGGTGGTGGTGGTGTAATTACCTTATAATCTGGGCAGAAGGGGAGCATAGCTAGTAAATTTGTGCAAGCCTTTCCTAGGTGTGTGTGTGTGTGTGTGTGTGTGTGTGTGTGTGTGTGTGTGTGTGTGTGTGTGTGTGTGTGTGTGTGTGTGCGTATGTGAAAAATCAAATCTCAAAGAGTGTTTGTGTCAGCTGCTTGGAGCAGGGATACAAAGCACTGGTTTCACAGACAGAGTGCTGGAGGATTTGGCTTGGACACTCGGCTGAGGACCCAATCCTACAGCTGTGCCTGTGGGGAGTCTCATTAGAGATTTGGAGAGAGAGAGAGAGAGAGAGAGAGAGAGAGAGGGTATGACTAACTGTGTTTCCTGTGTGCTCTTAGGGGAAATTCTTCTGGAAGCAGAGATCTGCATCTGGAAGCACTGAGTGCATCCATTTTTGTTCCAAGTGAACATCCCTCTCCAGTGCCAGTGGTGAGGATTCAGGCTCCTTGATTACTGGCCCAGAGTGAGGACATCACAACCACTATAGACAGTTCCTGTTCCAAAAGGCTATCATTTTGTATAACCTCAACACTTAAAATCTTTCACTATAAAATGACTGATCCACACATCAATTTAGATGGTGTTATTCTTGTTATGAATTATATCCTGATTTTAGTCCAGATAAGTGAATGCATAATTTCAGGTTAGAGTCAATGCTTTAGACTATTTCAGACTTAAATCAAGACAAATGCTACTTTGCTTAAACAGAGCTTTAGTACTTTGGTCACAGAACAGGTACTAGTAGAATCAGACAAGACGTAAGCAAAGTCAAAGCAATAACTGAGTTCAAAGATCTTTGTAATGTGACTGAATTAAGACAACCTCTAGGCATGATTATTTATATGGATGTGAATGTTCCCAAACTCTCATCTGTTTCCTGTCCTTTAACAAACGTTAAAGAAAAATGTATCTGGTCATTGAGGTGTGCTCAAACCCAAGTGTTCATCAAAGTAAAAAAAAAAAAAAAGATACTAACAGCAGCTCCAGTATATCATAATGTCATGAAACCACAATAGTGACAAAGCAGGCCATTAGCTATGGCCAAAGTGTAACATTACCCTAAATGGATGAACAAGTGCTGCATCCTTTACTTATTGCACATGAATGCTAACAGCATGATTGAGACTAAAACAAAATGTTTTACAATCAACATCATTCTGCACATCTGCTACCTATCTTCTAACCCAGCCAAGCTGTCTCTTAATGTTGGAGAAGGAGAAAAAATGGGACACAGCAGGTGTTGTATTTCAGAAAACTACTCAAACATGGTCCTATATGGTGCAATCAAAAGATGGTACCATAGATCAGTGAAACAGACGACATACCCAATTGGTTCCTCTTGAATGTCAGCTTGAAGGCAGCATTCCCGAGAACTACCTGTACAAGTCTGAGATAAGAACAATCAATCCAATGGTTACTAAAGCTGTTTCTGCACTAACAAAAGAACTTCTTCAATCAAATACCCGTGACAAGGGTGGAAGTTGGAATTTGATAATTCACAGTGACAAACTGCATGCTGTCCAATTAAAGCAATCGAGTGTGACTGTTCCTCATTTTGTTGACTGATTTGTATAGTGACTGTAAAAATACTGAAATTTATTATAGCAGTCAGCAGTTTAAAGCAGTTTTCAGGCAACCAAACACATACAGTGTGTGTGTGTGTGTGTGTGTGTGTGTGTGTGTGTGTGTGTGTGTGTGTGTGTGTGTGTGTGTGTGTGTGTGTGTGTGTGTGTGTGTGTGTGTGTGTGTGTTTGTAATTACCAGTATACAAATATTAAACATCATTAATGTCAGAATCTGTCATCAGTTATGACAATCATCAATGACTCTGAATGTGTTTTATGTCACAGTAACCTGAGAACCTAGGATTAAATTTATTTAGATGACAGGTATGAGTTTATGGGTACAGAAGTCCTTATAGGAAGCATGATGAAAAAAAGCAAGTCTGGTTTGACAGCATTCCATGTATTTATCAGAAACAGCATTAACATTTCTTGTGATAACATTGTCGCTAACATTTCTAAATGTACCATGTTTACAGAAAGCCATGTGTGGATAGCCATATCTAAGTGTACCATTCTGTATCCAGATGAATACATCACAGTAATACTCCTTTGCCACATGATTTTACTAAACATAGCTCACTAGCAAAGATCAAAAAAATTACATGTTTAAAAATGCTGACATCTAGTACATTTACAGAACTGTTGTGGTAATTACACATGATGTTGGTTGGTTTTAGGTGGTCTGACACAGGAATGCAAAAGCTCCTTTCTGACACCAGAGAGAAACATTTTTAAGTTCCAAATGCAGTCTGTAAATGCTTTGCAAGCAAATATTAGGAGTAAGATGAGAAATGTTAGAGTAGGTGTTATAACATGAATAATCTGCAATGTACAGAAGGCATTCAAATCTGTTGGTACAATCCTTGATTAGTGGCACTGAGTTTATCATAGAAGTGAGTGCTTTTATCCATTACAGTTTGTAGTCAAGGTCCTGCACTCACAACCTGTTGATTTTTCTAAAATGTATGGGATGCTTAGGACACTGTGCCAGGACTGGCCACCTGGCAGTATAAACCTTGGCTCGAAATGATTGTCATTTATGAAGTGACACCCTGACCCCATATGCAAAAATGGGAAAAAGGGGTTGTGGATGGATGGCTAGAATATGTAGGGTAATGTTTATATAATGATTCTGATTATTAGATCAGTCTTAACATTTTCTTAATAGGCACTGGCATGTGATGTGCATATGCCAATCAAAGTAATATTTCACAATGCTCTCCAGAGAAAATGCTATTTTTTACATTATATTTTCAAAGTTAGTTATCTGATTTTTTTTGCTATCAGTAATAAGATGTGTGCTTTCTTGATATTCCATTATCTGCACACTTTCTTTGACAGATACTTCTATCTAAGTACGTCATCCTCTTATCACAGAAGCAATCACACCATGCATAAAGAAAGTAGTGACAATGAATATGGCACATTAAATGAATTTCGATCTTTCAATAAAACCATTTATAAGGCATTTAAATGTCCCACTTTAATGCATTTTTCACTTTAGATTGTATATTTCATAATTCATTTAGGCATGCCGAATACCTGCACCAATGTTATCCATATGCTAAACTAATTTCTTACCACATATATCCAAATATTGTATTTTTTTTTCTTTTACAATACCATGCCATAGGCTGCAGAATTTAAGGAAAAAGATCTGAAAAGTTCCTGTTTGACTGACTGATCAATTGATTTGTTTATTTATTTTATTTTACATTTGTTTACCGGGATATGGATACATGTCCATTTTCAGTGGAGGCCCAGAGAGAAAAGCTCCAAAAAGACATTCAACAAACTGTTACATTTTTACATTTTAAAACAAAAAATAAAACACAAATAAAAGGATTTTTACAGAGATGTAAACAAACACAAAAACAGACACACAAACAAATTATTAGATTTTTACTCAGATGGAAAATTTTAGACAGTGGTTTTAAGAATGATAGGGTATTGAATGCCTAGTAAGCTAACCTGGTAGTAGATCCAAAGAGATCATAGGATTTATAAGTTAAGAAACAATAAAGTGTAGGCAAAAGTCCTCCATGTGCACACGAGTGATGGTTATCAATCTATCTATCTATCTATCTATCTATCTATCTATCTATCTATCTATCTATCTATCTATCTATCTATCTATCTATCATAGGTTCATAGGTTCATAATAGGCTATCTGCCCTAGGGCATTTATAAGCCTAGCCAGAGTGTGTTTGGCTTTTGCCACCCATTTTAAATTAATTTTACTATGCCCTTTTTCGAGGTTAGTATACTGTGCCTCTGTCTAACAGTGACACAGAAGTGATACCCAGGGTAAACCTACGATATCCCATCCACTCATCAGATTTCTCTTGAAGAGAATCAATGAGGGACTCTGCCTAACCTGGACTGGGATTTTATTCCAGATTGAATGGAGCCTCTGGGTTATGAATCTGTCCCTCCAGCATGTCCTATTTATTTCAGTGCTGAGGTTCAAGTCTCTGGAGCGCGTAGCTGGATGGGATTTGGATTTTCTGAGGTGCAGCATGTCCATTAATTCCGGGTTGGACATGGCTTTATACATCGGGCACAGATCGCCTCTGAGCAGGCGGTATGCCACTGAGTAGAGCTGGAGTTTCTTTAACCGGGCAGCATATGGCATCTGTTTCAGCCATTTGATCCTCTTGGTGAGGTACTTTTGGGGTCTTTCCAGTTGCTGCAGGTGTCTGGTAAGGTACATCCCAAAAGGGGCATTGTACTCAATTATGGGCATGATGAGGGATGAGTAAAGAGGCACGATGACCTCCCCTGATCTAGATGTAAATCCCTTCATGATTAGGTGGGCTATATAAAATGTTTTTCTAACCACTTTGGCCACGTGGTTGTCAAATGAGAGATTGCTATCAACATGGGTCCCCAGGTCCCTAATTACTTCTTCTGAACTTAATGGATTACCACCTATGTGGTAATTTGTAGGCACTTTGTTTTTTCCAAAGGGGATGACTATACAATTTTTGGCATTTAGCTTGAGGCCATGGCTCTGGCACCAGTTGTCTGTTTCTATGAGGCCCTTGTGGAGGATGCTTGTGTCGGCTGGAGAGTTCACTATGGCACCCAGTTTGCAGTCATCTGCGAACTTGGTCAGCCACAGTCCTTCCATGTTGGCCTATACCTCTGAGAAATATATACCGAACAAGAGAGGTCCCAGGACTGAGCCTTGTGGGATGCCACTTATAACTGGTTTGGAGTCTGACATGGCTCCAGCAATTCTAACCATGTGGGTCCTGTCCTTGAGCCAGTTTGCAAACCATCTAGTGACATAGGGGTTTATATTTAAGCTGGTGAGCTTATCTATAATGCCAGAGTAGGGTATTGTATTGAAGGCTTTTGCGAGGTCCAGGTAGGCTGTGTGGACCACCTTCCCCTCGTCAATGGCCTTGGTGACTGTTTCAAAGAAATCAACCAGGTTTAAGAGGCAGGATCTGCCCTTAACAAAGCCGAACTGGGTAGGATCCAGTGTCTGTAGGTCCCCAATATCTTTATTTATGAGGTCCATGATGATCCTTTCATAGCTTTGCAGACCAAGCTAGTCAGGCTTATGGGGTGATAGTTTCCAGGATCCATTGAGGCACCACCTTTGTGGAGAGGGACCACTGTTGCTGTATGCCACTCTTTGGGTACATATCCTGTAGTAAGGCTGAGATTGAACAGTAGTTTTATGTTTGGGTTTAGCTCTTCTTGGAGTTCATGTAGGATGCAGCCCGGGACACCGTCTGGTCCCATTGATGCTGTGTTTTTTGCTTTGGAGAGGGCAGCTCTTCCTTGAGCATCTGAGATGTCAAGGGGGCAGCACTCTGCTGGGATAGATATTTGCCCTTTTGGTGGGGGGGGGGGTTGCGCTGAACCTGTCAGCTAGGATGTTGGCAATGTCTGTGGGTTCAGTGTATTTTTTGTCATTTTGGACTAATTCTGACCATATCTGTGAATTCCCACCCAGGTTCCTAACATAACTAAAGAAAGCCTTGTGATTATTCTTAGTGTCCTGTGCCATTTTTCTCTCGAAGCTGGCCTTAGACGATTTTATGAGTGCCCGTAGTTATTTGCTAATACTGATCAGAGATGCCTTCCCTTTTTGGGATTTTACTCTATCATGTAGTAGCTTCCTCCTTTTATTGTATAGTTTGTTTATGGCTGGGGTCCACCAGACAGGACGTCTGCCTTTGGAGGATTGGGTCTTGGTTTTATTTGGGATTGCATGATCCATGCATTCCTGAAGGTGTTCCTAGAATGCGTTTATAAAGGATTCTGAGGTCTGGGCCGTATTTTCCACAGGCCTGGGGGCTTTGAAGGATTCCATCTCGGTTTTGAGGAGTGTGAAATTTGCTTTAGAGAAGTTTTTCACTGTGGTTTTCAGGGCAGGGGGTGGAGTCGGGATGTGAATATCCAGTGAGATTAGTTTATGGTCTGATCTTACCAGTGAGGGATACACTTCTGGTCTGGAGAATAGAGTCCCCATGTTGGTGATGATCAGGTCCAGTATGTTTTCCCCTCTTGTGGGAGTGGTAACAAGTTGTTCCATAGCATTTGAGTTTATAAATTCTAGGAACCTTTGGGCTAGGGTGTTGGAGCTAGAATAATGCTCCTAGTCTATGTTTGGGTAGTTGAAGTCGCCCAATATAATGGTGTTTGGAGAGACCTTCATATTTTCCAGTGTTCTCAGGAAGGCCGAATGGGGTTCCTGGGTTTGGGAGGGTGGTCTGTAGCAGGCTATAAACTGGAAGGCAGTTTTACCCACTGTTAGTTGCACATGGATAGTCTCTGATGCTTCGTGCTGTGCCACCAACCTGGAAGTGAGGGTATTTTTGACGAATATTGATACTCCCCCTCCTTTTGTGGTTCGGTCCAAGTTTTGGGGCCGAAAAGCATGGTATGAGGTATAACCTGGTAGCAAGAGCCTTTGCCAATATCCGAAAGCCCAGGGGTGACAGGTGCAAGTCGTCCCTAGCAAAGCATCGTGGCTTGTCGAGCATGTCATCCCAGGCTGACAGGCACTGGATCCCCTTTGAATGACACCAATACTTAAGCCAATTGTTGAAATTGATCATCTTGTCTTCATATTGTGGCATCATTCTTGGTGAGGGTAAGATGCTACTCAAGGTCAGGGTCATACCGGCCTGGGCTACATGCTCAGAGAGCTCCTCTATGTCTCTTTTCATGTAGTCCAGGGAGGTACATCTCAGGTCATTCACACCAGCATGGACAATGACTGAGTCATATTTGTACTTGCCTTGGAGTGACCTGAGTGCTTGTGTTATGTGGCGGATCCTAGCGCCCGACAGGCAGCTCACCATGACCTTCTCCTTGTTCAGCCTGGTGAGTGGGACGTCAGTGTGCCTGACGATAGAGTCACCTATTACAAGTGTATCAGGTGTGTTGTTTAGCCTTAAGGGTTGTGACTGTTCAGCACACTGGCTTTGTGAGTTATGTGTTGCATGTGTTTTGCTTTGGGGTAGCGGTTGCTTGGGTGTCTGCTTTGGAGGTCTCTGCTGCTTATGCAGATTTTTATTTTAGAGCCTCTGAGTATGTTTTTGTGTGTTTATGTGTCTGGTTTGCTGTCGTGGTAGGTCTATATGAGACTGGAATTGTAGTGAGTGTGGTTTCCTTCTCCTCCTGACTGGTTTCACCAGTACTGAGTTAAGAGAGCTTAGCTTCCAGTATGGCTATATGGTTGCATCTCTCACATGTGTTGGAATTTGTTGGGAGGAGGAGAGGGTTGTCTGTGTACATGAGGCAGTTGTAACATTGCCTCAAGATTCCCAGATTCACCAGCTGGACCGGAGAGGAGATTGACAACTCACCTTTGGACATGCTAGAATAGTATTGGGAATTCCTTTATAATTGAAAAAAAAGGGCCAATGGGGAACAAGGTACTCAAGGGGAGTTTGTGTGGGTGTAGTGCTTTTAATTTTTTAGTGCTGACTTATATAATTGCTTTAGTGAGCAAGTGATAGGTAACTTAAATGCAATGTGTTACAGGTAACATAAATGCAAAAACTACAAACAGTAACTTTCTTTCAAGTAAAAAAAAGGAAATAAGTACAGTAAGCAATGCAGATATCACTAGGGATCCACAGAAGCGCTGAATAGCTGTGTTTTAGGTGGAATTAGCGTTTCAGAGAAATAACAAGCAAACAAACAACAAGCATACAAACAAAGCTAGATTCAGCAGGACTGAATCTAGTCTATGCTACAGCAAACAAGGTGTACCAATTTCAGTAAGAAACAGTTCAAATATGCAGGCACTATAAGCCTTTAACCAGAAATTCCCAGTTCAGAAGGGCAGAGTCCAGCATCTCCTCCCAGAAGAGTGCAGACCACAAACCCTTTTAATGTAAAATAACTGGCCTGAAGCCCAAGTGCTTAAACCAGAATGAAAACACTTTTAGAATAACAGACACTGAGCCCTCAATCAGCAGTTCCCAACTTAGAAGGATGTAAGCTATCTGTTCTGCCACTACAGTGCAGACCACAGACCTTCTTAATGTAAAACAACTGGCCTGAAGCCCAAGTGCTTAAACCAAAATTAATACCCTTTTATCTATCTATCTATCTATCTATCTATCTATCTATCTATCTATCTATCTATCTATCTATCTATCTAACTCAGTGACATTTTCACAGTACATATAGCTCAGAAATGACAAGGCATTTACTCACCACCCTTTCTGTGAAAACAAATGCTTTTATCTGTTTCTGGTCACCTATTCATCTTGCATGTTTGAACTGTCTTATCTTCTTGCTGTTGCACGTACCTTGCTTTAAACGATAACACTAACTTAGACTCTTAGAATTCCCCTGAAGTTCTGAAACATTTTTATCATATCATACTTCTGTCTCCTTCTTCAAGATTGCATATTGTGACAAGCCCTATTTACCCAGGGGCAGTAACTAAGGAGTCACTGTCCTCACCACTCTCTCCAGTAAGGAAGTGTGACTAAACGCAGGACTAGAAATGCACAATTTCCCCTAAGAGTACACCAGGAATAAGTTCCAAACCAGAAACTGGACTATATACTACACTCTACATACCCAAATTCATCTCCACACCAACCGCTGCAAAGCACTGTGTCCCAGTTTTAGGTATCTGACACACTCATTCTTAAGTGTCTGATATTCACACATACACACATTCTTTTCCTCTCTTATACACACATTCTTGGGAAAGACTGACACAAATTTACCTGCTGTGTTCCTTTGCCCAAATTACAAGGTAATGGCTGCCACCAGATACCACAATACCCTTCAAAAGAAGTGTTCAATTAAATTGGGTAAAATAGAAATTGATGCAAATGGTAGCATGTATCCCAAGCATTAAGTTTTTTTGGAGTAGCCCTGGTGTTATCACAATAAGCATAAACCCTCTCAAGTTATAAATCACATTAACTAAATAACCAGCCATAATTAGAGGTATTAAAATGTTTAATAATAAATAAAAGGATTTAAAACATGTAAATACTGAATAACTGGTTTCAATAAATATCAGAGTTTCACACACAGGAAATATGAAAATAATACTGAAGGATAGATCTGACATTGATTTTAGAAAATCTCTAACTAACTAGCTGTAGATCCCTGACTATCTGAAGAGTAATTATCCCTATTTGTCCATATCTAATCTATGTGGACTGCACAGTGGTGCAGCAGTAGCATTGTCACCTCACAGCAAGAGGTTCTCCGGTTCGATTCTCGGCTGGAGTGCCCTCTGTGCGGAGTCTGTATGTCCTCCCTGGGTTCATGTGGGTTTTTCCGGGTACTCCGGTTTCCTCCCATGTTACAAAGACATGCATCTGGGGTGTTTCTCCCCGGGCCTTCACTGAAAATTGGCTTTGTTCTAAGTCAGACTTTCCTGGTAAACAAATGTTAAATAAATAACTCCGCAAAGCAAGATTATACTCTTACTTCTGCAAGACAGGATAAGGAATTATGTCCACACTCCAGGCTGTTGTCTGGAAACACATCAACTTATAACCTGTCTTGAGAATCAATCTCCATTGGCATTACTGAAATCTGGACTGGATAATACAGGGGGTCCTCCCAAAGCTTCTTTAAGTTTTTGGAATGCCTGCTCACAATCTATGGTCCACACTGCCTTATTAGGCTTGTTTTTTCTTGTTAGGTCAGTAAGGGGTGCAGCTATTATATTATAGTTGGGCACAAATTTTCTATTGTACCCTGCTGTTTGTAGGAATGCTCTCAGCTGTTTTTTAGTAACAGGAACAAGCCAAGCCTAAATAACCTCCACTTTGGCAGGTTCTGGTCTAATCTTACCACTCCCTACTCTATATCCTAAGTAGGAGACATCTGCCATACCCAACTGACACTCATATAATCCAAACGATGTTACAAAATCTGACATCTCTCTAGCAATGGGAGTCAAGGGCACTTGCCAGTATTCCTTGGTCAGATCAATAGTGGTCAGATACTTAGCCCTACTCAGCTGTTCTAAAGCTTTGTCTGTTCTAGGCATGGGGTACACATCTGAGTCTGTACGACTGTTTAACTTTCTGTAGTCTATGCCAAATCTTACACTACACTTTCTTTATTACCAGCACTACTGGGGAAGCCCAAAGGCTACTGGATTCCTGATCTACCTCCAGCTCCAACATTTCCATTATCTCCTCCTTCAAAGTCTGTTTGACTTGCTCAGGCACCTTATAAGTTGATTGCTTAATAAGCCTTTGGGGTCTTGCATCCACATGGTGCTGAACTAGGTGGGTGCACCCAGGTTTCCCGGTGAACATACCCCCAAACTCCTGTAATACTGCTCATATTTCTTTAACCTGAATAGGAGATAGCCACTGCGATATTGCTACCGCTCATACAGAAGTGTCAGTCCGAGCCTCACTGAGAACAACAATCATCAGATCCCCCCTCAGACTCCTCCTGCCATCCACCACAAATATTCAACACCAGGTCCTCCCTATCATGATACGGTTTAATCATGTTAACATGGTACAACTTATGCCCCTGTCTCCTGCTCATCTTTTGGCACTGTTCACAAGTCCTGCAGTACTCTGTTACATCCTTTGCAATCTCAGGTCAATAAAACTCTGCATAATGTGTCTCTTGGTACACTTTATGCCCATATGACCTGGAAAAGAAATGTCATGGGCTATGGCTAGAGATAACAGATGGTAGGATCTGGATGCAACCAGCTGCCGTATTACCTCACCCTCTAGCTCTCCATCAGGCATCACCTCTCTATACAGTAACCCTTTGTTGTCTGCAAAAGGAATGTCATGAGCTATGGCTAGAGGTGCCAGATGATAGGCTTTGGGCTCTACCAACTTCCATACTACCTCACTCTCTAGCCCTCCCTCAGGGGTTCCCTCTATATAGTAACTTTAATTACCTGCAGAAGGAATGTAATGGGTTATGGCTAGAACTGCCAGATGATAGGTTCTGGGCTCTACCAACCTCCAAATTACCTCAATTTCTATCTCTCTCTTAGGGGTCCACTCTGTATACAGTACCCCTTTGTTCCAGTGTACAGACTCCCTCTTTCCTTGAGCATCTGGTGGCTCCTTAGCTACCTTGCTCAAGCCTTGTAAAGTAGGATCCAAAATCTGAGCCTGTCTCAACTCTGTCTTTGTAACCTCTCCCAGCTTCCCTTTCACAGGAAGCTTAGTACCTTCTGACAGTGGTGCTGCACTGTCAGCGGGGGTACTACCACTCACCTCTGTCCTTGAAGTCATCATATCCATAAGAATACCAGTACCTACCAGCAGCTTTGGTTTACCTTCAGGCTCACTGCTACAAGGTGGTTTCCTCCCTGAAGTAACCACATCATCAGCCTCAGCTTCAGGCAAAGAATCTGTCTGAGTCTCCCCCAGGCTACCAGATCCACACGGGGAACTGAATTGGAAAGGTTTGCTTTAAGAGATAAATGGTTTAATGAATTAATTAATTGCTTAATTGATTTACAGTGTGTATATGTGTTATTTGTGATGTGATTTGTATTCCAAGAAGGTGTTTTCACCGAGGCGCTAGAATTAAAACAACTTTTTTACTGAATGGTTTGTGCTTCATTTGGATCCTAGTTGTTCATTTACAAGACCCACATGCCTGTCTCCAAGCCTGACTGTATGTAGATGAATGCACACTAGGTACTACGTGATCAAAATTATTCCTTATTAAAACATCTGCAGGGATATCCTCAAACACACATACCTGCTTGTTCCCTTTTCTAGACTCCCAGTCAAGTTGAACCCTGGCCAAAGGTATTTAGAAAGGGATCCCACCCAAAGCTCTGACTGGTGTGGGCTGCCCAAGCAAGTACTGCTCCTCCTTAACCACTGCAGGCCTCACAAAGTTATATCAGAAGTTTTGTCTCTCTTAGCAGTGGCCTGTCTTTCATCCACTAAGATAGGATACAAATTTTGGTGATAGTTTGGCACCTCTGTTGTTTCCAGACAACTTACTAGTGGCTTTCTGTCATTCGGACTTACTGGCTCCCCCACCTTTCATTTCTCCCCTTACTTCAGTGGACATTTGTATGCTACATGGCCCCTCTGATTACATTTGAAACATCTAATCCCTGATCCTGACCATGTGCTTGAATTAATGCTTTCCCATGTTACTGGTGAACTCTGTTGGAGTGGTTTAGGCTGCCCCTATGGGTTCTGTTATGTCCATGTGTAGCACTGGGTATCCCTTTCTTATGCAGTGGTGCCCTACTTGCCAAGTAGAAATCCCTCTTTCTCCCCAACTCATTTGCAGAGTTCCACTCTCAGTCTGCCAACCAGACTCTCATGTCTTCAGGCAAAGTGCTGAGAGCTTGCTCCCTCACCAAATGATCTACCAGTCCTTCAGAAGTGGTGACCTGACTTCCACTCACCCACCTGTGAAAGTAAGTACTTAAATCAGCAATGTAATCACATAGACTTTCATTTGCCTTGCATCTATGTTCACAAAACTTTTTCTGTACAATTCAGGCGTTAGTTTGAAACAATCAAGCAAACATTGTTTTACACATTCATAATTCAAGCAATCAATATCAGACAGTTCACCAATTGCATTAACAGCTCTGCCATGGAGTAAGGGGGTCAGAAACCATATCCAGAAACCTTGGTCAATATTATACTATTTAAATACCCTCTGAAATTTACAAATAAAATATCAAAGTCATCTCCCTCCCTGTACTAAGGAAAAAAGTTTATGACTTCTGGGGTTCAGTCCTTCCCTTCCAATTACCTTCATGACCCTATTGAAGGTTAAAAGCTTCCTTTCATGCTATCTTTCCCACTCATTTTCTTTGGCTTCCATCTCCAAATAGGATAGCTCTCACATTGATTTTAGAAAACCTCTAACTAACTAGCTGTACTATTTGAAGATTAACTGTCCATATCTAATCTAAATAACTCAGCATAGCAAGATTATACTCTTACTTCTGCAAGGCAAGATGAGGAATTATGCCCGCATTTCAGGCTGTTGTCATCCTCAGCGACTGGAACAACTACTCTGGAAACAACTGGAAATACTACTGCTGAACAGCTCTGGAAACAGACTTGAATGATAATTAAACTACTACACAATTACTCAGTTACTTAACTTTAACTGACTCAGAATCTGCTTTTATAGCAAATTTTAAAAGTAACAGGAAGCTGCTATGAGAATTTTACTCTCTCATATTAGATTTTGAAAAGTAAAGAAAACTCAAAATCTCTACTAACGGCATACATGTACTACATATATACACTACACCAGCATGCAGCGTATCAATAAGCAATGCTAGAACCTGTAAGTGCAACTCTGAAATAAGTGTTAACATGGGGGGATGTGGGCAAGTCCAGCTGTCCAAACATGCAGACAAGCAGATATTTTGATTCAAAATTTCAACATTTCAGCATTTTGTCATTTTAATACTGTACATTCAGTGTTATGACTTTCAGACTTACCCACTTTACAACAGTCAAAGAATTGCTATCTGACACAAAGTCAGACACTAGCATATATGCTGGTGTCATGCAGATGGCTGAGTGGTGTTTGTCAGGACTTGTCTCTTCCACGTTTTAATCACTGAATCCTGATCTATTGCCTGTGTTTTGTGAGACGATCTGGATTTCCTGTTCTTTTGCATTTACTACTTTATGATCTGATTGTTGGTCGGCTGATCGCATATACCATCTTTTTTTTCAGTGCAAGTCTGTGGTACAGTGAGGATCAGGGAATCTACCCCTTCCCCACTGCATTGCGATTACAGAGTTGATAATTAGTAGGGAGTATGAGGTGCAGCTCCCATGTGGGGTTGGCAGGGGACTAATTGTCCTGCAAAAACATGTCTAAACTCTTCTTTTATTTGTCAATCAGCTGGTGATCTAACAGTTGTGTTCCATCACTTCCCATTCGATAATTTATTTTTTCAATATATATGGTTATACACATACACACAAACACACACATATTTTATCTATCTATATCTATATCTACACACACATACACACACACACACACACACACACACACACACACACACACACACACACACATATATATATATATATATATATATATATATATATATATATATACACACACACACACACACACACACACACACACACACACACACACACACACACACACGGCTCCCCTTTGTAATTTCAAAATACTGTAATCCCAATTGAAATCCCAGATTTCAGTATTTCAAAATTAGAAACCTGAAATCACATAATCATGAAAACACAGAAGCATGAAATTCAAAATCCCGAAGCACAGAGATGTTGAATTTCGCACTTCTAGTGGTGTGGTGTGTGAATGGATGGGTGGAAGTTTAAGTAAGTATGTATGCGTATGTGTGTTCATTAGGGGCTTTAGTGTGTGTCAGTGTATCTTGTGACTGTGATCTGTGTGTGTGAGAGAGACTGTGAAATGTGTGGGTGCAAGTTTCCTTTGTGTGTCTGTTTGTGTGATCTCGGAGTTAGTATATTTAAGTAGAGGGGGTGTGGGGGGTGCAGCCCCTCACATGGGGGGGTGCAGTGGGGCTTGCCCCCCTGCTTATCTGTAGTGTAGGATTATCTGTTTGATTGTGGGGAGAAGATGTGTGTATGTGTGTGCTTTATGTATATTGTGTGTTCAGGATTTTAAATTTCGTGGTTATGGGGTTTCAGTATTTAGCATTTTCGGCTTTGTAAGTCTGCAATACTGAAATTCGGGATTTCAGTATTTTGGGATTAGAAAGTGGATCCATACACACACACACACACACACACACACACACACACACACACACACACACGTAGATACATACATATATGTATATATCTAGAATGATTGTTATATTATATGGACCAAATACCTGATGGCCACATCTCGTGATTATTAGCCTTGTCTTGTGTAGTCTGTTCTTGATCCCATTCACTGTAGGTATTTGACAAATATTAAACCTGGACACTTCATTCAGTCTTCAGAAGACTTTACAAAATCTGTGGATCACAATGGCAATACCCTGTTGGAGAACAGGAATTATCCAAGAGGGAATCATGCACAGGCAGTGCCATGTATCAGGTCAGAGGTTCCGTGGCAGCATGTTAATTGCCATGAAGCTTGGACTGAAAACAAATGACGACCATGTTGTTTTTGTTCATAAACATTAATAAAATAAAAAATAAATTAAAACTAAAATAACAAATGGAATTGCCATAACCAGTCACAAGGAAGTGCCATTTTCTTTAATCCTTGTTATCTGCATCTCTTAAAAAGACGCAGTTAGCAAGTGCAGGAAAATAAAATAAAATAATAAAGTTAACTTTATTAGAAAGATGTGTGTGTGTGTGTGTGTGTGTGTGTGTGTGTGTGTGTGTGTGTGTGTGTGTGTGTGTGTGTGTGTGTGTGTGTGTGTGTGTGTGTGTTTGTATGTGTGTGTGTCTCTCTAAGCCTCTGCATGTTTGTGAGTGTGGATGAGTGTCTCCATAGGTGTGAAAAGCAAGAGGTTTTGCATAAACATAATTTATCTAAGCAATGCAAAGCATAACAAATTCAGGCTTATTTAAAGGAGTAGAGTAGAGATATTGGGCATATGCAGCATATGCAGCAAGTTCAGAGGTATGGGGGAAGACAATGTCTTTATTTGCACTGTATATGTCTTTTACATTTCATAACAATGAGACATTTGATATGTAGACTGTAAAATAAGTGGTTGTAACTTCTGTGTATGCATGTCCATGTATGTATGTTCACATGCACATGCATGTGTGTATGTGTGAGTCTGTACCTCTGCATGTGCATGTTTGTGGGTGTGTATGAGTTTCTCCATATGTGTGAGAACCTGTCTCTCTGCCAGTGCATCTGTTAGTGTCTGTATATATAAAACTCACTGTGTGTAGATGTGTGTGCGTGTATGTGTGTGCGTATATGTGTACTCACATAATATAGTATACATACCATCGGTCAAACGTTCACTTCATCAAAGTGAAAAAAAAACGTGATGTGTGATCAGAAATGAGCTGATTGCACATACTGGCTTTTTTAACTATGCGAGCATGTTTCGAAGTTGTTTTCTTTTTTTCGAGAGGTTGTCTTTTTGAGCAGTTGTGCTTGATTACTTTGATTGTGATGTTTTGCTTGGTAAATGAATCTATAAACATATATATATATATATATTCCATAATATATATTTTGGATGTGCATTATCAGGAAAATAATGGCTCTTGCAGGGGTGAAAAGGCCCTCCGCCTGTGATGTTGGGCCTCACATCCACCCTGTTCAAACTGTTATTTCCCCCATAACACCCAGCCTGTCATGCATTATTGCTTGCTTTTGGAGCCCTTCTACCTGTGGATGAAGACAATTAGACTCTTTCATTCACTTTGCCAATCTTCAATAACTCCCCATTTAAGCATCTTTCTCTATTTCATACTTATTGTCTTCCTTTAGGAGTCTGGTACTTGATGTGGCTTTAGGTTTACCTTCTCATCGGGTGCAGTTTTAATATGATGTGGATTTATGTTTATTCTGCAAGATAGCTCCAAAAGAACCTCTGTATTTCTTCAAAATAATTTTCTAATTTTTATTTCTGTCTTATGTAAAGTGTCATCTACTTCAACAACAGGATTTGTATTTCCCGAGTCATCGCTATGCATATCTTTCTCAGCTCCCAGACTAACTATACAAGCATCCAAGGATTTAACAGATTGATACAATGTATCTGCACTAGTCTTTTCTTCCAGTTTGCTAACAGATTGATACAATGTATCTGCACTAGTCTTTTCTTCCAGTTTGCTAACAGATTGATACAATGTATCTGCACTAGTCTTTTCTTCCAGTTTGCTAACAGATTGATACAATGTATCTGCACTAGTCTTTTCTTCCAGTTTGCATTATCTTCTAGTCCACTTCCTTTAATTTCACTATCACATCAAAGGATCATTGCTATTTTGCTAGAAATTTGTTTTCAGCATAGTGAACTAACCCATCACCCTCTGATTTAGACTCTCTGAGTCTTACACTGTTGTTATAAACCCGCTGTGGCATTTCTTATGCCCTTTGCATGATCCTTCATTATTGGCAAAACAATTGTCAACCTTTCTTGCACGTGAGTGTTGTGTGCTACTAAACTTAAATGAAGTTTTCTCTTCCTCCAAAGTTTAGTCTTGTAAGCGAATACAAATGAAGAAATTCTTGCTAAAGCTTAGGGTACCTCTTGTGATGACTTTCCACTGGACCAGTATTCAAGGAGCCTCAATCCTTACCACCGGCAACAGTTGGGGATGTTCACTGAGAGGATAACAGGTACACACATAGTGTTTCCAGATGCAGCTCTTTTTATTAAGTAGAATTTCCCTTAAGAGCACACAGAGATCACAGTCTGGGTCTGGTTTCTCACTCTTTCTTCAGATCTCCAATAAGACCCCCACTGCACAGCTATAGAGTTGAGATCTCAGGTGAGTGACCAAGCCAAGACCTCAAGCTTGCTTTCTGTTCAACCAGTGCTTTGTGTCCCTGCCCAAGTAGCTAACATACACACTCTCTGAGATTTGATTTACACATACACACACACACACACACACACACACACACACACACACACACACACACACACACACCTGGGAAAGGTTGACACAGGTTTAGTAGCTATGCCCCCTTCTGCCCAGACTATAAGGTAGTTTTCACTGCCACCAGTTACTCCTTATCGGCTACTTTAGGGCCCTTAAACTAGGGTGTCCAATCCTACTGTGTAATATTAATATTAATACAAATGGTAGTTTGATCAAGGGCAAGGCTATTAGGGGGTGTTATACACAGTGTCACCAAATAAATATGCAAGTCCTCTCAATACTTACATACCTCTATACACATCAGCCACAATGAAAGGTTTAAATATATTTAACAATAAATAATAAAAGAATAATAATAGCTAAAATATTACCACTGGGATAGCTTGCAGAATGACATAATTTCTTGTCATCTGACTTCTAGTTCCCAGGCCAAAGCCCCCACTGATAGAAGCTGGCAACATTTAGCAACTACCTGTAAAAATATACAGATAAGGACTTTTCCTGAGATTTTTGGCAGATGCCGGAAGTCATAAAACAATTGTATTCCTTCATGCTTCAAAAGAAGCAATTAGTTCACTCCAAGGACAATACAGAAAGCTTCCGAGCACAGACTCTGTGTCTCTAGCTGCACTGAAAACTTGAGAGGTAGCCTCTTTATTGCATCCTATAAAGTAATTTAATTTCAGATATTTTTCTAAAGTTTACTAGACTGAGGTTATCCTCCTGTATCCCAGTTTCCACTGTTAAAATATATACATTTAAACAGTTGCAATAGTGCATGTACATTTCTGTTCTCTTCCAGTAGGGCACACTGTGGATACATTTTAAACACAGCTCTTTTACAAATACCTTTTCAGCACAAACATCTATGCAGAGCAGTTTGATATACACATGACATACATTTCTAATACATTTGTAACACAAGCATCTTGTATAAATCATTTCAATATTCACCAATAACATATAATTATTTACAAAATTCCAGCTAGCTGTGCTAACAGTATCTCCTTTTGTCAAGCCTCTCTTACAGCAAACAGGAGTTAATAAAATAATGGATCTGACTTTTGCCATCCTGTTCTGTGGCTTTGTTTAAATAGATCCAGCGTTTTATTAAAGCACTCCACTAATCCATCAGTTTGAGATAATAACACTGAACCATTTACCTACAGGACTTAAATGCGGTGCGCTGGTTTGTGAATACTGGTAGCCGTTACTAGACTTTTCTAATAGGCATCTAATCACTGAAATTATAACTTAGTAATAAGCATATATACCAGTAGATATCTGAACCCAGGATGTAGTACAATCTTATGACATTTGTGGCATCCTGTGCAGAAATTCTCAATGTGTATCATTACAGAAGGCCAAAAATGGTTTGCTAAAAGTCTAGCTTTAGTTTTGTCCATCCCTAAGGATTCTTCTGAAATATGACTACATGCCACTTTTATCACAAATATTCTAAAAGGTTTTTGAATTAGCAATTGGTGTAGTGTTTCTTCTTTATCTTTATTCACCATGTGAGGTAAATCATTCTTCAACTCAAAACAGGGGTATGGAATGGGGACCTCTCAGCTTCAGACATTGTAAATAGGTAGAAAGGCCCCTGAAAAGCAGGTAGACGCAGCCGAAAAATCTGACATCTAATCTGCATAAAATCTGAATACCAAAGAGCTCATACGTTTTCTTACTTCCAATAGGAATGTGGAATATTACTTAAAAATATGTTTAAAAACATAAAGTAACAAAGATTGATGAATAAATATAAGTACTTTATTGAAGCGACAGTGAAAATTTACACACTTTAATGAACTACATTATAAAATTCTGTCACTCAAGGCCATTTATTTTTGCTTATGAAAACCATGACCTCTTTCTTTAAAGTATTGGTGCTGCCAGTATTTTGATCATGTAGTGTGCCTTTCTGTGTACTAGCCAGCTTCAAAAATCAAGTCTTATGAGGAGGATATAGACAATTGTGGAAAAGGGTAAATCAATCTAAAAAATAGGGACATGCCACCAAAAATAGGTACATTGTGTAAGTGGGTAATCTGGCCTAGAGTACTGCATGGGACCCTACTGCTCATCTGTTCCTCCTACTCATTAGCTCCTATGTGGTGTGTAATATCACATCTCTTGTGACCTACATCTTTGCAATCCAGAGTAATTTCTGAAAAATCAAATTAAAAAGCCTAGGATAAGCAAATGGAGATATTATGTGATCAACAAAATCAACTAAATCTGTACAAAAAGCAAAGTTATCAGTAGGAAGTTTTCTTTAAAGTGATACTAGTGCAAGTCTTTCCATAAATATTATAATATATTATAATGCACACAAACCCAGAATTACATGTTTTGCTAACATTTCACAAATACATTGCTGTATCTTGGAAACTGTACAACACAGACATATTATTAGAATAATTTTGCTAAGCATAAATAAGGTTTTACATGAGTGCAACAATTTTTAAATGAGTGCATGTTTACTGAGATAGTTACAAAACTATGAAAGCATATGCTTAATTGTATACTTAAGTATACAAATAACACTGAATATCTCTCAGGATATGCAACTTGCAGTATAAATATCAATCTAAGCTTTCACCTGTTTCCATCTAATAATTTGTAAGTCATGTTTTTTGAAGTATTAAGTATATATGGAAATATTTCTTATTTTCAAAATTACTAAGAACTAGCAATATCATCAGTATAGTGTCATATAGATGGACATTGACAATTACTTTTTCCTTTCTTCAACCATGGCATTTCATACTTCATACCTCAATAGCATGTAAGTCTCTCAGTTATGAAAATAAGAACATAAATATGAAACTATGAATAAAAAGTGGCAAATAGTGTTTAATCTCTCAACTGTGGAACATCATAGTTTAACAATTGTAGTGTAATTTTCTTAGTAATAACTTGCCTATTATTAACTATTAAGTCACTTAGTTAAAGAAATTATGTCCAAAAAAAAAAAAGATTTAACCCCATAAGGAGCTAAGGGTATTAACTGAAAATATACCAAAAGGGTACTAATGACTTGAATGAGTTCATTTACTGTCCTCCCATTGTGCTTTATTTATTTTTTGTTTTTGCTGATCTGCAAATCTGCAGGAACATGTTTGTCAGTACGCTTATGCAAAGTGGAAGGTATATAGCATCTTTACCCGTTAATGTAGGCATAGGTATTTCTTCTTCTATTTCTTCATTTACAGAAGTCAGTATGTGCTAGTGACTTTCTTCTGCTTTTGGCTGTTTCTTAACTTATGTCTTGGTAACTTATGTTTATCTAAGTATCTGTTGTTCCGAGTCCTGTTTCTACTTTGCAGTCTGTTTTAACCATACAGTGTAAAACCTCAGACTCCTTTCCGGTCCAGGTTCCCCTTCTTGTCTCAGTAAGTTTATCTCTCTGGGTTTTTCTCACTTGTTATCTGTACACAAACAACCTTCATCACTTTGGCGACAGATTTTTTTGACATGGTTCCAAATCATACACTATCAGATCCTCCATATTAGTTTTTCTGCTAGTTTTATGTATTAACTTAACAAATCATTTGCTTCTAGTAATATATTCTTGCCTTTCAGTTTTACTGATTTAAAAATTTTCCTTGTAATGCACAAGTTTTCATCTGGCCTTTAGCCAAAGTCAGATCTTAGTTTGGTATGAAGTTCCTACATCTATCCTTTTGTCTTTATTAGGTCTGTATGTTTTAGCAGAATGTCACACTGCTGTTTCCGTCCCTCGCACACATTCTAACATGGAGTATATTCAGGGCTAAACAAACCCAATGAGATGAGTTGAACCAAGACTGCATTCATAAAAACAAGACTTCTTTATTTTAAGTTCCAGACATAAGCACTTTCGCGTCAAACTGGCTACTCATTTATATAAACTCACCAATCAAGAATTCAGTTGAGAAGCTGAATACATTTAAAGAGACAGCAAACAATACATACAGCACAAAAACATTCACTACTTGTAGAACATAAAGCTCTATCTCAAAAGTGGGCGTGCTTTCAATAAGGGTTTAATTGGAACTTTGTCATTCAATCATGAACCAAAATCAGCCCTCAGCCTAATGATCCACTTACTTTCTAATTGCACAGTAGCATTACGTATAACCCCACCTCTTAAACGAACATCAATTTTACCTATAACCAAAAAGTTAAATTTATGTAATATTGAAGTCTCCATCACATGTTTAGATAAAGCATTACTTGTTATCATATTATTAATGCTATATAGGTGTTCCCATTTATGATCTTTTAAAAATCTATCAGTTTTACCTACATAGAATTTATGGCACACAATAAAGTGGGCCAAGTATACTATGTGTGTACTATCACAGGAGGCATCTACAGTATATTAAAAGTATACCATCTCTTCTGGTCTGGGTGCCAAAAGGCCCCAGAACTATCTATATGGGTGCAATAATTACAACTATAACAAGGTCTTGTAATTTCTTTTCCATTACTACTATTAAAGTTACTTCCAGTGAGATTTTTAGGATAGCATAGCATCTGCTTGAGAGATTTTTTTTGTACACAAAATTGGGAGAATCACCTATTATCTTCTTAAGGTCAGAATTAGTAGTCATAATAGACCAATATTTCTTAGTTATGCTAGTAATGCCACCTGTATTCTTAGAACAAGATACTGAAATCCTACATCTAATATTACTGCTTTGCTTCTGTCTGTTCATAGCTGGACAGGCATGGAAGTATGGTCTGCCATCCTCTGTTCTGTTCTTAACAATCTGATCAAGTGTATTATGTACCATATGTTTACTATACCACCTAGCAATAAACTTCTCTCCCAAATCTTTTATTTCCAACAAAAAATTCTCATCATTGGCATTGAATCAAGATCTCAAACCCTGACCTTCAATAATATGTTTAAAAATATGGTGAGGGTGCATGCTACTACGATGTAACAGGCTGTTTCTATAATATGGCTTTCTATATAATAGGGTGTCCAGCTTCCCATTATGTTGAATCTTAATGAGAATATCGAGAAAAATAATTTCTGTCTCTGAATGACTAACACTAAGTAATGTCTTTCAACTTTTCCCGGTTAGGGGTCACCACAGTGGAACTCTAGACTGCTAATGACTGGCAGTGGATTTTTATGGTACTGAGTTGTCAGGCCGACGCCCGACCTTCAAAGAAGGCACACCCATTCACGCATGCACCTACCTGCATGTCTTTAACATCACTCAACCACGGGGAAGACAAGCAGACTCCACACAGAAGGCTCTCCAGCCGAGAATCAAACAGGAGAACCTCTTGCTGTGAGGCAGCAATGCTAACCGCTGCACCACCGTGGCCCTCTCTGAATGACTAACACTAAACTTTAAAACACTAGTGCTATTATTAATATAACTGAAAAAGTATTCTACTTCTTGTCTAGTCCTCCTCCAAATCATGAAGAGGTCATCCACAAACCTTCTATAAAATATAACATGATTACTAAAGCCACCTTTAAAAATATACTTCAGCTCCCATATCAGCATAATAAGATTGGCATAGCTATAGGTACATGGTGTGCCCATAGCTACACCATCTTTCTGCAAATAATACTCATTAAATAAGAAAACATTGTTTTCTAATATTGAACTAAAATACATAATAAATGTGCCTTTTCAGAGCTAAAATTTTCTACACCTTTCGGATACTCTGCCATCTACTCTAAACCTATACTATTGGGTATTACTGCAAGCAATGACTGGGCATCCATTGTAACAAGATACCATTCATTTGCTATAAAATCAGCATTAGTAAAACTGAAAAGGTCATACAAAAATTGCATAGAATCTCGTAAAACATGCCCATTGGACTCAGTAAGAGGTCTTTTCTCTACATAAATTGACATGGCCTCAGTACACCAATACTGTCCCGATACTATGGATCATAAAGGTGGACAGACAGGATCCTTATGTAACTTGGGTAGGTCTAGTATAATTGGTATGTTAGGCTTTTCAATATATAAAAAATCATTTCAGTCATTGTATTAACCTGAAACATACTAACCTGTTTATAATGCTTCTCATCAGACATTCTCCATTTGTAAAACATACCAATCTGTAGCTAATATAACAATCGGCCCACCCTTGTCAGCAGCTCTTATTACTATTGCACTATCACCTATTAATTCACGCAAAGCCTTTCTTTCATCAGATGAAACATTATTAAAGCTTTTCATATTCTTATTATTATACCAAAGCTTATAAATCTCACCTAAACACATTTTTTCAAATGCTTCAACAAGTGGATGCATGGCTGGTATAAACATACTGGGTCTTTTAAATGCATAGCCAGTATTAGATGTATCCAGACTTATACTGTCCTTAAAACTGTATTTAGGCATAACATTTCTAGGAAATGTCTTTAAATTAAAAATGACCTCAGTAATGTCATCATTATCTTGAAATAATTGCAATAGCTTACTCTGTGACATATTGTTGATTTCTTAAGTACCTTATATATTTTAGGTAGAAGTCCCTTTCCAATTATATTCTGATGCATTTAGAATAATGAGTAAATCAATGAATGTGGGAAAAGAATTTCTAACCACTGGTTGCTTTAGATTAAACTTATGTTCAACTAACTGACTACAATTTTGAATTTATAACCACATATTTTTGCTTAAATCAAACTTATTTATTATATGGTCAACATTTTGTAACTTCCCATTGTCTAGTAATTGATACCAGTATTAACAGGTTTTTGTCTTCAAATGTAGTCAGTGTTGTTAAATTAAATGCATTAATACTATTTTGAGTATAGGCAATTGGAAATACAAAGAAGATCCATGCTTTATATTCAGGGTTCCTGAAAATGATTTTTTTTTAAGGAGGTTACTATCATGTTAATATAAGGGTTAACTGGTTTGATTTTGTTTTCTGTAAAATAGTCTTTTACTAATCAATGAAATGTATTAGTAGCTATTTTAGTATGACATGAATTTGTAAAATTATTGGATTTACACCAAATACCTCCCTGAATATCTTTCCATTTGGCATTATAATTGCTATTTTTTCCAATATTTTTATTAAGGATAAAATAAGAGAATAAACACTGTCTAATACACTGATATTATGGAACAGACAACTTTTAAGAACAATGGAGCTAAATCAACTATTTACATTATTTACATAGGCCTGAAAAATGTTTAAGTAGAACAAATATTTTAACAAAAAAAATTCAGTGAAGCAAATAAATAATGATAAAACATGGTTAAACATCACTTCAGAAAGTCTCAATTAGGTTTGAAACCTTTGTCCATGGATTGTTACTAAAACTCCTCAGATATATTCTAAGTTCTTTAGCTCTTACTTCCTTGTTTATGGTTTCTTCTAGTAAGAAGAGAAATTCACAAAGACTCGGAGAAGTGGTAGAGGTCCAGCTCCTTGTAATACATTTTCTGGCTACTGCTAATATTGTCCATAATAAGTATGAATCTGATTTATTTAAAGAAAAGGTTTCATCAACATTAAGAAAAAATAAAGTTTTAGTTAATGTGAAGTTATCTGAAAATAAAACTGAAAGAAAATAATCAATATCTCTCCAAGAGCAATTATAGAAAATATGGAACCACTCTGCATTACATGATGTTCGACATCTACAGCAAATGATGTTATTCAATTTTTTGAATTTAGCAATTTTGTCAGGAGTTAAAAATGTTCTGTGTAAATACTTTCAAGTAAGTATACTCCAATACTGACCCCAAGAAGTGAATTTTATTGAAGATAGAATTTTAAGTTTTTTGGTCTGGGAGAGACAATGAGGTAGGCCTTTAGTCATTGTGTTCCATTGCTTAGTTGTTAAAATGGACCTGTATAGTAACAAAATGGTGTGAATATCGGATACTAAATTGTCAAACTGTTGATCATTTAATAATATGTCAGATATGAGCGCGATTAAGGGAGGTTGATCTAAATATGAAGAGTTCAGAATAATTCTGCATACATCTTGAGAATAAGCAATTGCACTTTGTAGTAATAACCAATCTTGCAATGGTAAGTTATACCCCCAGATTCATTAATCTTCCGTGTAAGACTAGATTAGTCTTGCACGGAAGCGCCAGTGTAAGAGTATGATGGCAGCATGCCATGCATATTAATGAGGGTGCGCTGCCTCAACTCTAAAGTTTACATGGATCATGGACAAGTTTAGGGGGTGTGTCGGACTGCCGAGCAGTCCAAAAATCCACACCCTTGTAATGAAGAAATGCCTCAACTTCCATTTACATGAGCGAGTCCGCTCACATGTGTACAAGGTAACACTACACTCCCCCAAATGTTAAACAACTTACAAAATAAAAAAAATATATATTTTTTTCTTGATATAGCTGCCCGTAGTTGCGCAGGTTCGCACGGGTTTACCCATTGCTTAGTTACAGTTAGCAGGTTAGACACCAGAAGAGGATAATAAGAAAAATATATGTAAATTAAGCAACATAGTAATAACATAGTGGTTAGAGCCTTTGCACAAAAAAGAGGCATTCCCGGTTTGAGTCCCACTACTACACGTTCCATTTTCTGTGGGAAATCTGTATACAAAAATATTTCCTGACATTTTTATGGATAAATTTTGTAAAAAGCATTGAAATGTTAAATGTAGTAGTGCACAAATGTGCACAAATTATATATATATATATATATATATATATATATATATATATATATATATAAAGGTGAAAGATTTATGCATTCTGAGGCATGAGTAGCCTATTTTAAGCAATATAAAGCACTGTTAAGCACATTTTACCAGTATTGAGCATATTTAAATACAATTGCGCATAGCTGCACGCCATACTAACCAGCACAATGCCGGGCAATGTCGGGCAACATTGAGCAATGTTGAGCAAAGTTGGGCAACGTTGAGCAAAGTTGGGCAAAGTCAGGCAAAGTCGAGATAAGTTGGGTAAACACACTCACACCTGCTTTACTGTTCCTTAACCAGTCAGGTCTGCCCAGCAGGAAAATAAAAAGCAGTGACAGGGCTCGAACTCAGGATACTGTGCATTACAGTCACAGTATTTAACCACTAAGCCATGACAACATTTTGCAAATGTGCACTTTCAACAGACACATATCTATCAAAGGGATTTTAAACATTGTTAACATTAGCTAAGCAGGCGTGACTACAGCTGAGCTTTTCCAAAACTGGCCAATCACAAATAAGTGTGGGAAATGAGGCATATTTAAGCTCCACAGGTGGGAATACTTGCTATAATTGGTTGTAGCTTCCTTCTGCAGTCAGCATGGCTGGTGTTGGTGAAGGCACTCGATTTAGAGCACAACGCTGGGGCATCCAGGTGTCCAAAATTATGGTTTGGCTCCTCATCCACAAACATGAGGAAAGACTCCTGCAGGGTAAGTACCAGGGTACCCAATATAAAACGGAGGCCTGGAACAGTCTTGCCCATGATCTCACCAGTGCCAGTGGTGTTCCTCAGACTGGTGAGCAGGTCAGGCACCATTATTCTGACCTGAAGCGACATAGGGAGGATGAACTGGACCAGTGGATCCAGGAATCCCGTATGATGCCTAATGCCCCAGTACTGAGTAAGTAGCCATTGTATTAAGTAGTTAAGATTTGCCATGCTTGTCTATACTATGGATAAGATGTCTCAATATCACTGCATTTACTTCACAGCTGCAGGTAAGTGGGCTACAAATCTGCAAGCCCATGAAGATAAGCTTCAAAGGCTGCGTCATGAGGCAGGTTAGTAATTATTCTGCATGTACTGTTATATAAAATAAATGAGACAGCCTTCAAAAAGTGGTTTAACCCAATAAATAAAGGTGTAATACTCCTTTAATAAATGTATAATTCCTGGAGTGCATCTGTGTCATTTTCTTTGATATGTTGTTGTACTGTTGCATTCTACAAATAGTAGTGTTGTATTAAGCAGTGTCAACCCACACTTGGGTAGGCCCATATAACGTGGATGAAGGGAGTGCCAGTAGCTTTTATGCATATTTACAGCCCTCAACTGTTGGTTCATGCCCAGCATGTACAGGTTAATCTGACACATGAGTAGCTTGGTATTGTGTTCCCCAGAAATGTCAGTGTGCTGCCAGAAATGTAGGGAGCTGTTAAAATATAACTGACAGTTTCACCTGAACATATCTAGATAATTATATGAAAGTAGAGCTGCCAGTGTACCATCTTAGCAGTAGTGTGTGTGAGCAACTCTCAAAATATGTTGCAGTAGCATCTGCATCTTGGATAGTTTGTATGTAAGATACAGCTCATGTATATAATGATCTAGCAAAATCCAATTTTGCACAATATAAGGACATTGGGTAGTGTAATAATGCATGTAAGGGACATATAACTGCAGTTAATAGGAATGTAGTGAAAACTAGAAGGATATGTAAGTTGTTAATTGAGCTATCTTTTTCCACCTTACTGTATGTGCATAAAAATGCAATTTCACACCTCAATCGGTTTGTCTAATCTCAAAACATTTGTTGGGACATATGTCCTATTGGTTTATAAATATTTGCATTTATTTCTATGCATGTGCCCTGTTAAAATACCACACTATTGGTGGTCTGTTGCCATCAATTAAACCTGCATGCTGTTGTAATGTCCACTATTGTTCTAGATATGCATGTGTCATGCTTGCTTTTCAACTGTTGAAAATCTGGTGTGTTGGGTTAATGGGAATACACTGTTATAACTAATTGGCAATGCTGTTGATTGTTACTAACTCATATCTTTATTTAACTCTCCAAAACATAGTTTGTATGGGAAGGCCGGTCCCAGCGGACCCACCTGTCCCACCGCAGCTGGCCATGGCACCTGGCACCAGCAGATCCGGTGCCCAGCCTGGGACCTCCTCCTCCATTGGCCCTGTGCCACCTTTGGGTGGAGGCGCTGCAGGAGATGGGGCTAGGCCACCCCATGCAAGCATGGGCAAAGAGGCATCTATCACCCTTCATACGGTCCAGGCTATGGTGTGTAGAGAAATTGAACATTCTGTTGCAGAACCTCTATGCCAGCTTGAGGCCCAAGTGGTGCAAATCCTGGGTCAGCCTGCCCCTCCTACACATCCCCCAGCACAGCCACCTTCTGGGCCATGAAGGTGCAGTGGTAACTGCCCATGGGTGGGGACCTCAGTCCCACTGTTTCCATCTGGTGGCTCATGGGCTTGCGATTTCCAAACATTCCTCCCGTCAAAGGTGTTTACCCACCACATGTGTCATATACCGCCCCTGTATATGTCTTGTTTGTCTTGTCTGTTTACATCTCCAACCTACCTCCCCAAATATACCTACTTCCCCTACCCCACATTCCACTCTCACCTGAAAAAAAAGGGTAATCTGTCCCAAAAAAAAAAATACGCCCCATACATAGCTGCCTGTTTTGCACACATGTCCACTGGACACATGAAATGTTATTTAATTGGCATTACAACATACTTTGTTGTCCTTACCCCTCTCTCAGGGGTTGAAGGGTTCATATCTACCTCCAAATTTATTGTATATGCACAGCTGTTGAAGAAATGGGCAGCTATGGATCTTCCCTACACCCGTCCTGGACATCCAAAGCTATTTTTCATACTATCTTTCCCTCTTTGTGCCCCTTTTTCACCACTTTTCTATCTCCCCATTTTCTTTTCTTTCAAACAAATTAGAGCGGTGGTGAGCGGAGGTAAGCACTATTAAGCAGTAGTTAGCGGGTTTGCATGGGTTTGCGCTTGTTTGCGCTTGGCTAAGCAATGCGCAGCATTGCGCAAACCCATGCAAACCTACTTACAACTGCTTAAAAGTGCCTTAGTCACTCTGTATGTGAGGTCCCTTGTTCTGCTCAGGAACAAAGTAAAACACCTCTGTAAGTCTCGAACCCTGGACCTTGCACAAAATACACAACATGAAGTACCACTAAGCCACGGTAGATATACATCAAGTTGGTGCTTAAATAATTGTATCATGCATCAGAATGAGTGAATGTAAAGGAAAATTAGGAATACCATACCACACAACTTGTTCTGTGGATGTTGACCAACAGTTGTTGTGGGATTACATTACATGACTGTGATAAGAGAAGCAAATTGTAGCAGGAAATAATGTTACACCATCACCTTACAACCCCACACAGTATCACAGCAGGACAAACACTGGTATATCTGTTTAGGGCAGAGGCCATACCTCAACTGTCCCTAATTTTCAGGGACGTCCCTGATTTTGACCCAAATTTTAGCTCTGTCCCTCTGAATCCCTCCTAAAACTAGTGACTTTGGGCAGAAAGGTGGTGAATTACACTTAATGAATAATGACAATAATTAAGAGTTATACACTTCTTTTACCTCAGAAAAGGTGTATTAATTCATATGCTCTGATTCTCTCAGTGTTTCAACTTAATGGCACTAATATTTTAAAGGTGTCCCTGACTGTCCCTGAGTTTTTCTTGACTTTTCCCTGATTCTGTTCAAATATGTACCTAATTGGTTGAGAGGTCTGGCAAAGGCAGAAACACAGAGGCATGTTAGCCTTTCTGCTGTTACACACTATGCAAATAACTTTGGAAGGAGTTTTGGAAGCATACCCTTATGTAGGAAAAAACACTGAAATACAAATGGATGTAGCCATGTACTGGTAGCAACCAACTGTAAGAATGCCATTGTTCTATTGCTGAAAAGACCTGTGTGGTGCACAGACAAAAAATAACAGGCTATTCTCTGGCTATCATGTGGATAGGTCCACAGTTGGGAGTTATGCAGACAGACTACATGCCTTGATAAACTAACATTTACACAGCAACCCTGTAAGTACATCAAGATAAAATCCACACAATACTATTTACGCTCTCTCTACATCTGCAACCCTACCCAAATGTAGAATCTACCTGTGTGTTCAGGGTCTACCAAGGATGTAGGTAAGCATACTCATAGTACTGAAATGTGTCCAGTTTTTCTAAGCAGCTTGTGCTAATGTCAACACTAAAAAAGCACAAAATGTTTAGAACTGTGTAAATGAACATTCACAGTATAGCAGTTTACAAACAATTATTGTGCCAAAGGAATACATCTCTATAACTAGCTTTGTATGGCAGTTAGTTGTAACAGTTGAAAAGAAAGTACATCTTTCCATGTATCTTGGGGTAGCATTTTGAGGGGTGAGTACATTTCTACACTGACAAGTGGGTACTGGAAGCAGCAACATTAGATCTGAGTACAAAATGTAAATCTCTGGCTACACCCCTGGCTTCTGATATAATAACTATACCAACCTTCTGTCTTAAAAAATGATGTCTACATCAAACAAGGATGATCTCCATCTTGGAAAGCTGAAAGGTCCACGCCTACATGAGTCAGCAATTTATAGTACTGGGTTGCTATGACAGTGATTACTGCAATTACTACACAGCAGGCTGCATGCAATTAGCAAATGGTGGGCACTAATTGGTGCAGAGGCCATCACATGCTCATGTGCAATTCCTACAAAAGCAGGCTGCAATCTATGCCAACAAACACAATCACTCTATTGCAGAGACTGACAGAAAGAGAGAGAGAAAAGGAAAAAGAAATATTACCAAATTATACAAAGGAAAGGTATCTGACACATATGTATTTACTGGCATGTACTAGATGTTATTGAAGAATAGTCTACATAATGTGAAACATTCATATGTGGCAGCAGTACTTCTTTCTGCACAGATGTTCTGCTTAACTACTGCTATGGACAATACTGTGTGTACCTGTGGGCAGTGGGACATACCTATGAAATGTGTAGCTCAGCATTAAATGTCAAATATCTGATCCATGTTATCTGTGTTGTGTACAGTAGTGTGGCCAATGGCTGTTGGGGGGATTAGCGCTAACATTATATAAACATGGGTGTGACAGAACAACACATGCATGATAGTCATATTAAAGTATAGCTTAGCACTGGCGACTGCTGTAGCAGTCTAGGATGCTTATCTAGCATCTGTTGCCATATATGCCCCCCTAATGTTAGTCTGTGTTCATATGTGACACCTGTTTGTGTTGCAGCAAGGCCCAACAGTTCAGCTGTGAGGTCCAGGGACTGACAACAGTGTGGACCATGTGTGTGTATGCCACACACATACAGAGAAAGACATATGTGTCATATATATTCACATCTGTATATGTGCATAGAGCAGGGGACATCTTGCAGCTGTTTGCAAAGGGGGGATAAATATGGTGGTGAAGGTTAGTATGTGCATATTTTTATGTAGGTTTTAGTGTATGACAAACAAGACAGCATACAGTGCTGGTATATGACATGCAGTGGTTAAACACTGTGGGTTGTTCATTCAGTTTGCAATGTTGAAGCCATTAAGGCCTGCTAAAGCTAACTGGGCTGAGAACACCTTCAATGCATTTATCCCGAGACTGTAGGATGTTATTACATTACTGTACACCTTACATCCTTTGTATAATTGATATTCTCACTATGAAAGGTGAAATGTATATATATATATATATATATATATATATATATATATATATATATATACATATGTAGACAAATGGATGTGTATATGTCTATATACATATATATATATATATATATATATATATATATATATATATATATATATATATATATATATATATATATATATGTAGACAAATGGATGTGTATATGTCTACATACATATATATATATATATATATATATATATATATATATATATATATATATCATACAGACCTACATCTACTTGTTGCAATAGATTCTCTGTACTGTTGACTGACTGTGATGGTCAATATGTTTGTGAATACATCAAAGATATGTATCTGTGGGATAGCTTACTGGGAAACTGTTTATGTTATGGTATTCTGGGTCCTTGCTTTGATCCTAGCAAAGGTTGTGTATTCTTTTGCTAGGCAGACAAGTGCTATTGCATACAGTGTGATTATGTCCCTTGGTTTTAACTAGGGTGTGTCATTGGAGGCTAAAGCACTACATGTATGATTATTGATTGGTACCGATGTTGAATGCAAATCCTGTGTGTACTGTGGTACTAATTGAAGCTCTGGGCCTGTACAGCAAAGTATGGTGTATGTCCACATTGCTTGCATTTACTGTTTTGTGTGGTCTCTGTATTCATCACAGATTACATTTCTCAAGATTAATGTTGTGTAAGTACTGACACACAGTACTGTATAGTACACACTGAAAGCTTATCTGGGTTGTCATACCTTTGTGTCCTGTAATTATGTCTGATGTATGTGTGGGTATGAATGTAACATGTCCTTTGACATATGTGTGGTAATACATATAACTGTGTATCTAGCAACATTCATAGTGTACTACAGCAGTATGTGACCTATATTCCCAATTGTGCACATATTTTGGCCACAGGTTTGGCATTAACAAGTTGTGTGGTATAATATTAATACATTTCCTGGACCTTACACTGATTGTGATGGATGATATATTTCTTTACACTTCAGCTTGATGTATATCTGCTGTGGCTAGGTGGTGCATCGTGTTGCATACAGTGTGCCAGGTACTCTTGTATAGTCTTATATAGTGATTTTATTTTGTTGCTGTGCAGAGCATGGTTCATTGGATAGAGAGTGAGCAAGGCACTTTCAAGCAGTTGTGGGATGAGCAGTGATAAGTGACAGTTACAGTGTTTCACTCTTGGTTAGTTTATAGGTTGCTAAACTTCCATAAGCTGTGCTTACCCTTCTGAAAACCCACTTGCAACTGCTGAGATGTGCCTTATTCCATCTGTAGCCCCTGACCTTTGTTTTGGCTAGTAACAAAATAAAAAGCATTTGCTAGGAAAAACCCACAACCATTCACATCACAGCAGACGTGATTTGCCACTAAGCCATCTCAGATATACATATCATTTATGTATTCACAAACATAACATCCAGTACAATCATACAACACTACAGAAAATGTACTAAAACATGTAGATGTATGTGTGTGAGTAATTATTGTAATCTGTGCTCAGGTACAATATATTGTATTATGTATCTAAGTATATATATATATATATATATATATATATATATATATACATATATATATTTATATATATATATATATATATATATATATATATATATATATATATTATATATATATATGGCAGTTCAGTGATATCTGTACTGTATAATGTTAAATGTGCCATATGACTTGCTCAGACATATTTTTGTATTTATGTCTTCCAGGGATTATGGCCCACCACAGGAGCCCAAGCTACAGTAGGGCTGAAGATGATATCACTAGCATCATGATTCAGCACTACCGTTTGATCTTTTCACGAACCAGCAAGGACCAGCAGGAGCGTACTGCAATGTGACAAGATCTTGTCTGCAGGGTCAATGAGGTAGGCCTGCGTAACCGCACATATGAGCAGGTACGCCACCACTGCAGTGATCTTCTCCGACATGTCCATCAGTGTGCCGCTGATGTGCATACGGAACAGCTTGCAACAGGGGGTGGTGTTAGCATCCATCCTCCCTCACCAGAGTGGAGGAGCTGCTCATGAGCCTGGTGGTACCTGCCCAATAACAACAGCAGCAGACATACACCATGATGGAGGTTGGAGCCACCCAACAAGCACACATGGAGCATGCAGGTAACATGGCATATCTGTAGACTACTGTTATCTGCATTGGTAGATCATGCATATGTGAGATGTGGAATGTGTCGTTCAAAGATGTAGAGCCTGTTGTTGTGCAATACTGATCATTTGGAACATAATCTGTAGCCCTGTGAATGTAAACTGTTGTACTGTAAGATTGCAAACACACAGTAGCAATGCCACAGTTGTGGCCACTGACAAACTGTCTCATCTCTATGTAGGTACCTCTGGGGTGACGTCAAGGCAGTGGACAGATGCTGGTGAGTGTGTTCTACATTTATTATTGGAAATAAAAAGTGCATGTCATAGTTAAGGTGTAGGCCATGTACACATGTAACACACCTACCCATAATGCATGATCTGCGTGTTTGGTGAAAGAGCATGCACATCTCACTTATGTGATTAGCAGCCTCAAACACATGCAATACCCAGACCATCTCAAACAAATGTGGCTAGACTGTAGTGGCCATTGGATAGGCACAGCTGATACTCAACATCCACATAACATACACATCTATGTCATACACAGAGCATTTTAACATGCTACACATAAAGGATTCTCAAACCCTCAGTAAAGACACACTCCAGTATCCAAAATCTCATCCACACATTACACAGAATATACCTGAGGAGAAGAGGCCTATCCTGGGGCATGTAAACACTCTGCAACACACTACACATTCATGTCAGGGAATGCTCCTTATTGACCTCCTTACAAACTCACATAACAACTGGTTGTGAAATGGAGAATTTAGCCAAGGTAGTACAGTTCCAGCACAGCATGATTTGTGCTGGTTTGTGAAACATTTGTAGCCTTGAGTGACCACTTGATGCTTCATGATGATGGCCTATGGTACTATATCCTATCCAGTTATTGTAACCGCAGTACTACACATAGCTGTCATTGCTACACACCATAATGATGCGTGTGTGCACACATATGCACCTCTACACAGTATGCATACCAATCACCATTTGCATAACTGACACATATATGTCTTGTGATGCTATTGAGTGGCTAGGTCATATGACACATATTGAGTATGTGTAGTATTTAAATATGCAGTTGTGTTTTAGCATGCCATGTCATGGATGAGACTGGCATGTCCACAATATGATCTACAGTCACCATAAGTACCGTACATTGGATATGTGGCCGAATGGTATTCCATCAATTATCCATGCACCACTGATGATGTTGTGTGAATACTAATCATGCATGTGCTAAAAATGTGTCCACAATTAACACGTGTCCACAATTATTTGCTAAAGACACAGAGGCTGTAATCAGCATTGGATACCTATCTGACACACAGATACACATCCAGCAATGGTATGTACTCCTGTGAGTTATGGTGCACAGTACATCACAGGGTTATGAATACCTGCACAGCAATGTCGTGTCCATGTATGCATTGTATTCCAGGGGGAGGGTCATCACCTAATAACAAAACACATGCATCAAAGCCATGTATACTGTTAGTAACAAGGACTGACTACACTTGCACTGCATGCTGTTGAGCAATACATGTCCTGCATGCTGACAGGTGTGATATGACTGTTTTGCTTGTGATACTGTACTCCTCCATTGCTTGCTATTGTGTATGTTCTGTGATTGCTGGTGTTGTGTGTGTCTGCTTTCGGGAGGAGTGTAGTTTTGTGTGTGTGCATGTGTGCATGTCTGCATGTGTGCATGTCTGCATGTGATCTGAAGTCATGCTCAGGTCTTAAAGTGTGTTTCCTGTTTTCCTCTCAGAGGTGGTGAGGTGGGGCTAGTTCAGTACAGCAGGGAACCTGATGTCACTGACACAGACAGTGATCATGAGGATAGGTGTGTTGAGGCACAGGCAGGTTTGTCAGGGTCTGTTGCTGGGCCACCAATTGACAGTACACAAGTCTCCCCCCCATCCATGAGCACAGTCATACTGCCTGTACATCCATCATCACCATTGCCCTTAGCTGAGGGACAGTGTATGGTTGGCACTGGCCAGGGCAGTGTAGTATCTATGGCACATGTATCAGGACACATCAGCCATCGCCAGATGTCTGGAATGGTACCACATAGGTAGATGCTCAGAGGTTCTCGTCAGAGCACTGCTGGTCATCATGCCCCTGACAGACGTGCCACACCTCTTTCTACCACACGCATGTTCCAGGCTGTCATGGAGGCACAGACATGAATGGAGTGGTACACCAGACAGGGGCTAAGGGCACAGAGGGCTCATTACACCTCTGTAAATGACAGTATCCATGACCTAGCAGGTGCCATATGTAACTACACTGAGGTCATTGATAGACGTTGGGGTGAGACATTGAATGTCCTCCACAATGTCATATCCATGTGTCAGGACAGTGCGGGATGGTTGAGACATCGATGTGGATATATGCCAGCAATATCACCCAGCTGGAGGTCACCGTGGACATCCAGCAAGTCACAGCCACTCCCGTAGTGCCAGTACCAGCCCCAGCAATGTTGGGGGGGCTGTCCATAGACTGTCCTAGCAGACCACGTGCATGTGGCTCTGGCCAGTCCCAGCAGGGACCTGGATCCAGTGGACATTTGTCAACCTCTGAGGATAGTACCCAATCTGGATTAGTACCTGATACTGTCTGTAGCACCCCTGCCAGGCACAGGTTCCATATCCATGGCCAGAAATGGTGATCTGTAAAGCCTGCCAGGTACAGTCTGCAGCTGTCTCACAAATCCCTGTATATGGCAGCCACATAGTGGAACTGTGTGCATGTAGACACACACACATAGGTTCATAGGTTCATAGGTTCATACTAGGCTATCTGCCCAAGGGCATTTATAAGCCTAGCCCATAGTTATGTGGCTTTCGCCACCCCTTTTAGTTTGAATAAAAACTATGCCTATCATTTTTCTGTGCCTCTGTCAAGCAGTGACACTGAAGTAATCCCTGGGGTATATCTGCGATCTCCCATCCATTGGTCAAGATTCCTCTTGAACAAGGCCAGCGAGGTGCTCTGCCTCACATGTACCGGGATTTTGTTCCACAGCATAGGGAGTCTCTGGGTGATGAATCTGTCCCTCCAGCACGTTCTATTTATAACCGTGTCAAGGTTTAAGTCTCCGCCCTTGTGGTTCTGAGGGATCTAGATTTTTGAGGTGAAGCATATTCATCAAATCTGGGTTTGACATGGCCTTATATGTCAGGCACAGGTCACCTCTGAGCAAGCGGTATGAGACTGAATAAAGCTGGAGTTCTTTCAGTCGGGCAGCATAAGACATATTTTGAGACCCTTTATCCTTTTGGTGAGGAACTTTGGGGCCTTTCAAGCTGCATCAGGTGTCTGGTCAGATACATTCCGAACGGGCATTGTACTCAATCATAGGTCTAATGAGTGATGAGTACAGGGGACGATGACCTCCCTTGATCTAGATGTGAATCCCTTCATGATCAGGTGGGCGATATAGAAGGTTTTCCTAACTACTTTAGCAACATGAGTGTCAAACGAAAGACTACTGTCAACTTGGGTCCCCAGATCCCTGATGACTTTTTCTGTGCTCAGTGGATTGTCACCTATATGGTAGCTAGGGGTAACCTTGTTTTTCCCGAAGGATATGACTATGCATTTTTTGGCGTTTAACTTCAGGCCATGGCTCTGGCACCAGTTATCCATTTCTAAGAGGCCCTTCTGGAGGATATCTGTGTCAGATGTGTTTTCGACTATGGCGCCCAGTTTGCACTCATCTGCAAACTTTGTCAGCCATAACCCTCCTGTGTTTGCTTGTACTTCAAAAAAGTAGATGCGAACAAGAGTGGACCCAGGACTGAGCCCTGTGGGACACCACTTGTGACAGGCTTTGAGTCTGACATGACTCCAGCAACTCTGACCCTGTGGGTTCTGTCGCTTAGCCAGTTTGCAACCCATCTTGTGATGTATGGGTTTACATTCAAGCTGATGAGTTTTTCGATGATACCTGAGTGGGGTATTGTGTGAAGGCCTTTGCCAGGTCGAGGTAGGCTGTATGGACTGCCTTTCCTCATCAATGGCCTTGGTGACTGTCTCAAAAAGTCAACCAAGTTTAAGAGGCAGGATCTGCCTTTGACAAAGCCAAACTGGGTTGGATCCAAAGTCTGCAAGTTCCCTATGTCTTTATTTATGAGTTCCATTATGATCCTCTCCATGGCTTTGCAGATAAGGCTTGTCAAGCTAATGGGGCGGTAATTTCCAGGGTCTGTGGAGGCACGCCCTTATGAAGTGGGACCACAGTCGCCGGCGCCACTCCTTGGTACGATCCTGAGGTGAGGCTAAGATTAAACAGCTGTCCTAACTGTGGGTTTAATTCCTCGTTGAGTTCATGAAGCACACAGCCGGGGACACCATCCGTCCCATGGATGCTGTGTTTTTGCCTTAGTGAGGGCAGTTCTCACCTGGGCGTTGGTGATGTTTGGGTGGCTACAATCCTGTGGAATAGATATCTCTCCTTTTTGGGGGAGGTGTGGGAGAAGTTTGCACTGAACCTGTCAGCCAGTATGTTAGCAATGTGTGTAGGTTCAGTAATTTTCACATCATTTTGAACTAATTCTGAGCATATCTGGGAGTTTCCTCCTAGGTTTCTAACATAGCTAAAGAAGGCCTTATGATTGTCTTTAGAGTCCTTGGCGATTTTTCTCTCAAAATTTGCCTTTGATGATTTTATGAGAGCGCTTAGTTTTTTACTTATAATGATCAAAGGTGTCTTACCTTTCAAGGATTTTGCTCTATCTTGTAGTAGCTTCCTCCTTTTGTTGTAGAGCTTGTTTATGACTGGGGTCCACCAGACTGGACGCTTGCCTTTGGTACAGAGAGTCTTTAGTTTTGTTTGGGATTGCCTGATCCATGCAGTCCTGTAGGTGCTGGTAGAAGGCATTTGTAAGTGATTCAGCGGTTTGAGTAATGTTTACCACTGGCTCAGGGGCCTTAAAGGAGACCACACTAGTGTTTAGAAGTGTGAAAACGGCTTTTGAGAAGTTTTTCACTGTGGTCTTTTTTGTTTCAGGTGGGGGCGGGATGAGGACCTCCAGCGAGATTAGTTTATGATCTGATCTCACCAGTGAGGGGTATACTTCCGGTGTTGAACATTTTGATGGTTGAGACATCGATGTGGATATATGCCAGCAATATCACCCATAAACCAGAAACCTAGGGCAAACACATACCCGCACACATGACATCAACATTGGCCCATAACAGTACTCATGGCCCTCACACACACACTCACACACACATGTTGATTGTATGGCTCAGTGTAGGTCTCTGGTAAACCAACAACACACCCTGTGCATATGATGAAACCTGTGCCACCTCCTGTCATCTGTAACATTGATGCAGGAACAGGCTAACATGTGACTGATGCACAGGGTGACTTTAATAAAGTATAGCAATGGTTGGATGTGTAGCATGTTGTCAGCAGTAAAGTGTAATGATATCCTTGAAGGTGTAGCTTAGCAGGCATGATGCATTAAAGCTGTAATTAGCAATGTTGTATTGTTTTCACCAGTGTTTATTCCAATTGTGTTTTGTTTGCCCATGTGCCACTTGGCTGATGTGTGTAGTTGTGTCAGCATGCATTATACAGTGGACAGTAAGTGTGGGGTGTGTGCAACACAGATTTGCAGGTGTCCATTTGTGAACATGGTGGAGGTGCACTGTTAGCATGTACATGCATATTGGACACATGGGCAGGGTGACATGCCCTGTATTGGCCAGTGTTAACACTCCATAGTTTCTATTGGTGGCCAGTATGCATTGTACTACACACATTTTGGAACTTGAGTGCATGTATGTATATGACACGGGTTGACACTGTGCTGTGGGTGATGCTGTTGTTGCTATCTGTCATTGGTTTGCATTACTAAGGTTAACACTGCCCCAGCTGCATAATCCTTTAGTAATGCACACTGTTCACCTATAGGGTTGCATGGACCGTGCTATCACAAACACAAGAAATTCTCACTTATACAGTAAAAGTGCATTAGTCTCATGGACCCCTGCTATAAACTAAATATATAATAGAAGGTGTGAAGTTGTACCAAAAAAGAGTATCATTGGGAAAATACAAGCCCTCATTAATCATACAAGGCAAGCTTCAAAATACAAATTGGCAAGGATTCCAAAGACAACACTAAAGCTTTCTTTAGTGTTGTTGATAATCTAGAGGGGAAAACTCAGATTGGGTCCCAGTTAATGTAAATGGTCACAAAGTACACTTATATGACTGACATTACCAATATCTTGTCAGAAAGTTTGAATGCAGATTTCACCACCCTGTTGCTACACAAGGGCACATTTCCAGACCTGAAGAATGTAAAACCTGATGATTCACAGACACTCTAGTTAAAATATCTCTTTACCAAAGTCCAAACCACAGTGGCAATGGTACTGGACAGTGTCCCTGGCTGTGTCATGCACAAGCTGACATATGAAGTCACCACTTAACTAAACACTCTGTTCAGATGCAGCCTCTATACAGGTTACATACTTGTGGAATGACACACGGTAATGGTGTTCACAGTCCACAAGGATTGAGCTACAACTTCTTCTTCTTCTCCTTCCAGATGCTCCCATTAGGGGTCACCACAGTAGATCATCTGTTTCCATTTCTTCCTGCCCTCTGCATCTTGCACTGTCACACCATCTACCTGCATGTCCTCTCTCACCACATCCATAAACCTCATCTTAGGCATTCATCTTTTCCTGTTACCTGGTGGCTTCATCCTTAGCATCTATTTTACAATATACTCTGCATCCCTCCTCAGCACATGTACAAACCAACATAATCCTGCCTATCTGGCTTGGTCTACTAACTTTCAAACCTGGGCTGACCCTCTAATATACTTATTCCTAATCCTGTCCACCCTCATCACACCCAGTGCAAATGTAACATAAATTGATTAAGGGTAGAGTTACAACAGATCCTGGAAACTCTCACCCTATAAACCAGACAAATGTTATCTGGAAAGCTATAGAGCACAGCATTATGGAACTCATTAACAGAGACATTATGAACCTGCAAACACTGCACCATACCCACTTAGGTTCTCTAACGGCCAGATCATGGCTCCTACACCTAGTAGACTTCAAGCTAGTTAACAAGGCTATAGGTGAGGGAGGGTAGGTCCACAGAGCCAAGCTATAGCTCACCAGCAATTCATACCCATCCCACATTCTGGTATTATACATAACCTCAACAGACTGACCATAAACAATTGTTAGATGATGGATTGACAACTGACGCACAGATGTAGGACACACAGTAATATTTGCAGCCTCCATGTACAATTCTATGCCAGTAACAAGTGGTATTCACCTGCACTCAGTCCTGGGACCACTCCTGTTTGGCAAATAGCTTTGTTAGGTACAAGAAAACACAGTAGGGATATGTCTGCCCACGTCTGATGAAAATGCATACTGTGGGCTATACTTTATTCTCCAGATGACACACACATCCTCCAAAAGGGTATCATAGAGACAGATACCTGGTGTCAAAATCATGCTGTAAAGCTATAAGCCAAAGAAAGCATAGTTATCCACTTTTAGAAAACAAAGTATCCTCAGAGTACCACATAGGTAGTAGCACCAAAAATGTAGAACAGGTATTAATGTATACATAGAGCCATGTGTTTAGTAATTTCTCCTTTGATAATCACATTACCAAAGGGTTTTGAAAATTCCTCTGTGGAACACATAAGCAATAAAGGGTTTGCATGCAGATCCACAGAGGTCGTTGCACACCTATAATGATTAGTCATCTTTGCCAGACTTTGCTTGCTTTGGAACAGGATTCAAATATGCCTCAAGCATAAACCCTCACTCACACTCTTCAATAGAAACCATGGTGAGTGGATGTGAAACAGAAGACGTAGCCCAGGGATTACTGCAATGGCTAAGATTGTCACAAGCATACAGAAGTGACCTAAGGTCTGGAAAGCGTCAGCACACTCTGGCAAAGCTGACAGATGCTTTCATGGAGAAAGCAAAGAACCCACCTATGAAAAAATTGAGGTCACATGCATGTATATGGCTCTGCTGCACAGCTACTTTACGTGTGTTATGCACATACAGTTGTCATTGTGATATGTCATACATTTGAAAAATCAAAACCCATTCTACATTGACCAATGGTGTCACACACTCTCACACACCTGGAATATATACACACAGTTAGCAAGTGCGGGATTCAAACTCCTACCTAACTATGTTATGATATTACAGCAGTATGTATTTACATGACACACTATACACATTACAGGGATTTCATTTTCCCACAGGTATATTTGAAGGATGGTGACATCATCAGACTTGATAAAGATGAGTATATCACTTTTAAGGGGTGTGAGTAGTCTCCATAAAGTTTACTCCCTCCCCAGGGAGATACACACACAGTTGGCAAGTTGAGGATTCAAACCCCTACCTAACTACATTAGGATACTACAGCAGTACGCATATACATGAAGCGCTCTACATATCACTGGGATTTCATTTTCCCACAGGTATATTTGTAGGATGCTGACATCATCAGACTTGACAAAGATGAGTATATCACTTTTAAGGGGTGTGAGTAGTCTCCAAAAAGGTTGCTTTCTCCCCAGGGAGAGACAGACACACACATACGCAGTTGGCAAGTGTGGGGTTCTTAATCCAAACTAAGTACTTCTTTACACTTCAGCAAGCAATATGGAGTTACAGGGTGCAATACAGACATTACTCACTGACAGTTTGCCCAAAGGTTTTTTTCACATTTGCTAACCTCATCAGGCTTATCATACTAGGTGTATTGTGAGTGTATTGTATGCATATGCCATGACCATATCATATATGGGTTGATGCACCACATGCTGGCACACACAGGGTCAAACCGGTGGCTAAGCTCTGTCAACCCAATACTGGACAATACAGTCAAGAGGAGTAGGGTCATACAAGCACAACACCAACAGTCTCACATAGACCTACAATATAAGCACCAGCAAAACACACACATAAATACACATTACCATACTCAGAGAATACAAATATTAATCTGAAAAAGAGAGTGTCCTCCTAAGCAGACAAGCAAGCAACATTATCCTCCAAGCACACGCCAAAAAACACATAATAAACCAAAGCAGTGTGCCTCACAACAGACCCTAAGGCAAAACAACATACCCAACACACTAGTAATAGGTGACTCCATAGTCAGGTACACAGATGTTCCACTCACTAGGCTGGAAAAGGGGAAGGTTACTGTCAGTTGTCTGTCAGGTGCCATGATCCACCACATAACACAAGTACTTAGATCACTCCAGAACAGGTATATATATGACGCAGTCTTTGTACATGTCAGTGTGAATGATCTGAGACATACCTCCCAGGACAACATGCAAGAGATATATAGTAGCTGTATGATCATATAACCCAGGCTGGTATGACCCTGACCTTGTGTAGCATCTTACCTTCACCTACATGATACTGCAATATAACAGAAAGATGATAAATGTCAAAAATTGGCTGAGCTTCTGGTGTCATTCAAATGGTATCCAGTCTTTGTCTGCCTGGGATGACATGATAGACATGCCTCGTTGCTTCACTAGATATGGTTTGCGCCTGTCACCCTTATGCTTCTGAATACTGGCCAAGGCTCTTGCTGTCCCCATATTACCTTTTTTAGGCAAGGCTTAAAGGTTCATAGGTTCATAGGTAGGTACTATACTATCGGCCCTGGGAACTATCAAGCCCAGCCTAAAAAGGTACCCTGGCTTTTGCCTCCCAAGAAAATTATCTTCCTGTGCCACTGTCGAGCAGAGTCTGGTACTATGGATGCTGTGTTCCTGGCTTTGGAGAGTGTGGTTTTTACCTGTGCAGCCGTGATTACAGGAACTTTGCATTCTTCCGGTATAGAGATGGGCTCTTTAATGGGTGGAGGGGGGGGGTAAAGTTAGCACTGAACCTATCTGCCAGGATGTTGGCAATATCAGTTGGGTCTGTATATTTAGTGCCATTGTGCTGTAACTCAGAGCAGATCTGAGTGTTGCCATTGAGATTCTTGACATAGCTATAGAATGCTTTGTGGTTGTCTTTAGAAACAGTGGCAATTTTGTTTTCATAACTAGCTTTGGAGGATTTTATCAGGGATCGCAGCTTCTTACTGAAGCTGACCAGGGAGCTCCTACACTCATGGTAATTTACTCTCTTTTGAAGCATTTTCTTCCTTCTGTTGTACAGTTTGTTTATGGCAGGGGACCACCAGATTGGCTTCCTTTTTTTGGAGGCTAGCATCTTGGTTCTGTTTGGGATAGCACAATCCATGCACTCATGTAAGTGCTTATAAAGTGCAATTATGTAGGATTCAGTAGTCATAACTGTATTGTCCATCTGCATGGGTGTCATGAAGTTCACCACTTCTGTCTTAAGAAGCATGAAGTTGGCTTTGGAGACATTTTTTACCATGGTTTCCTTAGTGGGGGGTGGGGGCAGAATGTGGATATCTAAAGTAATTAGCCTATGGTTGGATCAGACCAATGAGGTGTTGATGTCAGGTGTGGAACACCAGTCACTCAGGACAAACCAAACCCCATAATCAACACAAATAACCACAAAGTAAGCTAAATGCTACTCATTGCCAGAAGTCTCAGCCTCCAAATGCACATACTCTAGGCACTTCTCAGTATGGAGAGTATTGATATATGTGCAGTAACAGAAACCTAGTTCAAGGCTCTAGAGAGCACACCAGCACTACCAGGATACTACTCATTCCATACCTTCCAGCATCAGAACCTGGATCATAGCACATAGGGTGGGGATGTATCCATATTCATCAAGGATACCTACACCTCTGTCTACATCCTCTCTACAGGATATGTACTCATAGAATGTTGCACAGCAACGTTCTTCCCACTCCACAGGGGAGGGGCCACAGCAGACCCTTGGCATTCCCCCTCTATGAGCCTGATGAGTCTGATCTGCAAGGCAATGGAGCCAATCATAATGGAAGTCGACAATAAAGACATTGGGAACCTTCACACAGTTGAGCACACCCAATTTGGCTTTGTCAAATGCAGATCATGCCTCCTGAACTAGGTAGATTTCTTTGAGACAGTTACCCAGGCTACATATGATTGAAAGGAGCTCCACACAGCCTACCTATACCTTGCTAAGGCCTTTGACACCATTCCCCAGTCAGGTATCATAGATGAACTCACCAGCCTGGGCATAAATCCATATATCACAAGATGGATTGCAAACTGGCTCACAGATAGATCCCACAAACTAAGAGTTGCTGGCTACATGTCAGACTCTAAACCGGTAACAACTGGTGTCCCCCAGGGTTCAGTCCTGGGGCCCCTCCTGTTTGGTATATACTTCTCAGAAGTACATGCCAACACAGGCGGGTTGTGGTTGACTAAGTTTGCTGGAAACTGTAAACCCCGGGATTCATGAAGCTCAGTGCAAGAATGGTGTTAGGCTTGTGCTGACTGTGTGGCATAGAGATGGTGCAGTAGTGCCATATGCATATTAATGAAGGCACACTGCCGCCACATCCACGTGCATAGGAAACGTGCGCGAGTGCATGGGGCATGTCCAAGCGCCGTATGGAGGTGTGGACATGTCAGCTGTTTAAGTGCAACCTAAAATGCTGAATAGTACAGCCTGCCTCTAATACTAATCACACCTGTCAGTGTCCATGGATACTGAAATATATGCAAAGCATGCAAGACAGTTTTGCGAACACAAAAATAAGAAGCAAACACAAATGCACGTAGCTGAATATTGAGTCCTCATCCCTCGAACAAATGACATTTAAAACCCCATGCCCGTATTCTATTGTAGTGTCGATAGTTATACCAAGTGGAAGCAAAACGCATCGTGTTAGCATGCCGCCAATAGCTAAGTCTAGCCCAATGGTCAGGGTTACCACCTGTCCCACATTATGAGGGACAGTCCCCCTCTGGGCAGCTGTGTCCATAACAAAACCATTATAAATGTAAAATATCCTGCGATCCTAGGACATAATTATGTCCCACATCTTATGTAATAGTCACATACAATAGTTATTTCCGTATGTAAAATACCTACATGTTACAAGAAACAGAATAAACAAGTAAATGAAACAGAAGAAGCAGCTAAACTACTACAACAATAAGCTTACATTTAGGTATACAACAAAAGCACTATCTATTGTACTGACCGTGGGTATGTGTTGCCCTGAAAAATCTGGTGTGTCCCGAATATATCCCATCCTGGCCATATGAAAAGGTGGCAACCCTACCAATGGTCAGAGCATTCGCACAATAACTGGCGAGTCTCTTAATCCCCCCTAAAACCAGTGACCTTTGGAGGAAAGGTGGTGAATTACACTGAATGAATAATGACAATAATTAAGAGTAACAGACATCTTTTACTTCAGAAAATAAGTATTAATACATATGCTCTGATTCTGTCAACGTTTCAAGTTAATAGTACTAATATTTTAAAAGTGTCCGTGATTGTCCCTGATTTGTCCTTGCCTTGTCCCTGTTCATAGGTTCATAGGTTCATACTAGGCTATCTGCCCAATGCCATTTATAAGCCTAGCCCAGAGTTTTGTGGCTTTCGCCACCCCTTTAGTTTGAAGTATACTAAGCCCATTATTTTGCTGTGCCTCTGTCAAGCAGTGACACTGAGGTAATCCCTGGGGTATACCTGTGATCTCCCAAGATTTCTCTTGAACAAAGCCAGCGAGGTGCTCTGCCCCACATGTACCGGGATTTTGTTCCACAGCATAGGGAGTCTCTGGGTGATGAATCTGTCCCTCCAGCACGTCCTATTAATAACCGTGTTAAGGTTTAAGTCTCTTGCCCTTGTAGTTCTGATGGACTTAGTTTTTTGAGGTGAAGCATGTTCATCAATTCCGGGTTGGACATGGCCTTGTATGTCAGGCACAGGTCACCTCTGAGCAGACGGTAAGCGACTGAATAGAGCTGGAGTTCCTTCAGTTGGGCAGCATAAGACATATTTTTGAGACCCTTTATCCTTTTGGTGAGGAACTTTTGGGGCCTTTCTAATTGCTGCAGGTGTCGGGTCAGATACATTCCGAATGGGGCATTGTACTCAATCATTGGTCTGATGAGTGATGAGTACAGGGGAACGATGACCTCCCTTGATCTAGATGTGAATCCCTTCATGATCAGTTGGACAATGTAGAAGGTCTTCCTAACTACTTTGGCAACGTGAGTGTCAAACAAAAAGTTACTGTCAACCTGGGTCCCCAGATCCCTGATAACCTCTTCTGTGTTTAGTGGATTGCCACCTATATGGTAGCTAGGGGTAACCTTGTTTTTCCCGAAGGGTATGACTATGCATTTTTTGGCGTTTAACTTCAGGCCATGACTCTGGCACCAGTTATCCGTTTCCATAAGACCCTTCTGAAGAATATCTGTGTCAGATGTGTTCTCGACTATGGCGCCCAGTTTGCAGTCATCTGAAAACTTTGTCAGCCATAACCCTCCTGTGTTTGCTTGTACTTCTGAAAAGTAGATGCCGAACAAGAGTGGGCCCAGGACTGAGCCCTGTGGGACACCACTTGTGACAGGCTTTGAGTCTGACATGGCGCCAGCAACTCTGACCCTGTGGGTTCTGTCACTTAGCCAGTTTGCAACCCATCTTGTGACGTATGGGTTTACATTTAAGCTGGTGAGTTTTTCAATGATACCTGAGTGGGGTATTGTGTCGAAAGCCTTTGCCAGGTCAAGGTAGGCTGTGTGGACTGCCTTGCCCTCATCAATGGCCTTGGTGACTGTTTCGAAAAAGTCAACCAAGTTTAAAAGGCATGATCTGCCTTTGACAATGCCAAACTGGGTTGGATCCAATGTCTGCAAGTCCCCTATGTCTTTATTTATGAGTTCCATTATGATCATCTCCATAGCTTTGCAGACCAGGCTTGTCAAGCTGATGGGACGGTAATTTCCAGGGTCGGTGGAGGCACCGCCTTTGTGAAGTGGGACCACAGTTGCCGTATGCCACTCCTTGGGTATGTATCCTGAGGTGAGGCTAAGATTAAACAGCTGCCCTAACTGCGGGTTTAATTCCTCATTGAGTTCGTGGAGCACACAACCGGGGACACCATCTGGTCACATGGATGCTGTGTTTTTCGCCTTGGAGAGAGCAGTTCTCACCTGAGCGTTTGAGATGTTTGGGGGGCTACAATCCTCTGGTATAGATATCTCTCCTTTTGGGGGGGGAGGGGGGGAGAAATTTGCACTGAACCTGTCAGCCAGTATGTTGGCAATGTCTGTAGGTTCAGTGATTTTTACATCATTTTGAACTAATTCTGAGCATATCTGGGAGTTTCCTCCCAGGTTTCTAACATAGCTAAAAAAGGCCTTATGATTGTCTTTTGAGTCCTTAGCGACTTTTCTCTCAAAATTTGCCTTGGATGATTTTTATGAGAGATCTTAGTTTTTTACTTATAATGATCAAGGCTGTCTTCCCTGTTATGGATTTTGCTCTATCTTGTAGTAGCTTCCTCCTTTTGTTGTAGAGCTTGTTTATGGCTGGGGTCCACCAGACTGGACGCTTGCCTTTGGTACAAAGAGTCTTTGTTTTGTTTGGGATTGCCTGATCCATGCAGTCCTGTAGGTGCTGGTAGAAGGCATTTGTAAGTGATTCAGTGGCTTGAGTAATGGTTTCCGCAGGCTCGGGGGCCTTGAACGAGACCACACTAGTCTTTAGAAGTGTGAAGTCGGCTTTTGAGAAGTTCTTCACTGTGGTCTTTTTTATCTGGGGTGGGGGCGGGATGTGGACTTCTAGTGAGATTAGTTTATGATCTGATCTCACCAGTGAGGGGTATACTTCCAGTGTTGCACATTGTGACCCCATGTTCGTGATGATGAGATCTAGTATGTTTTCTCCTCTTGTGGGGATGGTGACTAGTTGTTTCATGGCATTTGAGTTTATGAACTCTAGGAACCTTTGGGCTAGAGTGTTGGGGCTTGAGTAGTGATCCCAGTCTATATTCGGGTAGTTGAAATCACCTAGTATGATGGTGTTTGGAGATACATTTATCCCCTCCAGTGTTTTCAGGAAAGCTATGTGAGGTTCCTGAGTTTGAGAGGGTGGCCTGTAACATGCTACAAATTGCAGAGCAGTATTGCCTATGGTTAATTGCACCTGGATGGTCTCCGATGCATCGTGCATTGCCACCAACCTTGAGGTGTGGGTGTCCTTGATGAATATGGACACCCCCCCTCCTTTCTTGGTGTTGTCCGGATTTTGGGGCCGGAACGCATGATATGAGGTAAAACCTGATAGTGCCAGGGTGCTCTCAGGAGCCTTGAACCAGGTTTCAGTCACAGCACAGACATCAATGTTCTCCATACTGAGAAGGGCTTGAAAAGTGCATCTTGAGGTTGAGACTTCTGGCATTGAGCAGCATTACCCTTAGTTTTTTTCCTTTTTTGTGTTCTAGGGTGGTAGGTTTAGAATTTGAGCCTTCTCTAAAAAAGGCACTATTGGGGTGGCAAGAGCCTTTGCCAATATCCGGAAGCCCAGGGGTGACAGGTGCAAGCCGTCCCTTGTGAAGCAGCGTGGCTTGTCCAGCATGTCATCCCAGGCAGACAGACATTGGATCCCCTTTGAATGACACCAGAGTTTAAGCCAATTATTAAAGCTGATCATCTTGTCTCTGTATTGTGGCATCATTCTTGGTGAAGGTAGGATACTGCTCAAGGTCAGGGTCATACCTGCCTGGGCTACATAATCAGAGAGCTCCTCTATGTCTCTTTTCATGTAGTCCAGGGAGGTACGTCTCAGGTCATTCACACCAGCATGGACAATGACTGAGTCGTACTTGTACCACTGTTGAGAGACCTGAGTGCTTGCGTTATGTGGCGGATTCTAGCGCCCGACAGGCAGCTTACTGTGACCTTCTCCTTACTCAATCTGGTGAGCGGGACATCAGTGTGTCTGACTATGGAGTCACCAATGACGAGTGTGTCTGGCATTGTGTTTGGCCT